>NC_083345.1:98665867-98965867 GCF_019175385.1 Lycium barbarum | reverse complement strand
ATGATTATGATATTACACCGTACCTATATGGTCGGGAAGATATACACACCACTATAGTGGGCAGCTTATACCCCGGACGCGGGAGGCTTGAACGCAGGTTACTTATTATTACACCGTACCTACATGGACGGCCAGCTTATACTTATACATTTATGCCTATATGATATGATAACGAGTATGAGTAAGATAGTATGATTTATTTCCTTTATGATTCACAGTCAGTTACAGATTGCTCCTCATTTGATGCCTCCTCATTTCATTGATGTTTCATTATTGTTTATGCCTCTCATACTTAGTACAATGTTCGTGTTGACGTCCGTTTTATTTGGACGCTGTGTTCATGCCCATAGGTAGACAGGGAGGTGAGCTTGATCCGGACTCGTAGGAGCCAGTAGCTGATTAGAGAGCACTCCATTGTTCCGGAGGTGCTTATGATTATTCTTTTGTGTATATTCATGTATATGTATTTTTGGGCATGACGGGGTCTTTTCCTGTCCTTATGTCTAGCACTCCCGTAGAGGCTCATAGATATGCAATGTGGGTCATATGGTCTCACGAAATTGTTATTACGTATATATATATATATATTATTTTGATTGCCGAGAGGCTTATGTATATAAAAGTAAGTATGTTCTAAAATGAAAGATGATTTTCTTATGAATTGAGTATAAATTTGATAAAAGGGTATATAATGAGTAACAGAACGAGCGGTGCTCGGTAGGTAGCCCCGGGTACCCGTCGCGGCCCCTAGTCGGGTCGTGACACTTTAGTAACCTTCTAGATTAATGCTAATCCTGTTAACAAGTGTAAGATTGCTAGAAAAATTGTAATGATCTAAGTTGAGTAGTTTAAGGTCTTGATGAGGGTCGAATAAGTTCACTTTGATAGTATACTTGAATACAGAGGTTTAACCCAAGTTGTTTAGAAGACACAGAGGTCATTACATGACTGTTTTGAGCATTAACTTGAGTTTAGTGACATATTTATGAGACTGGTTGCTTCAGATGCCTATCTGACATGTTTATTAGACCACTATTTGAGTACTTGCCCTCTTAATGCGATTATATTTGTTTAAAGGGTCTAATGACTTAAACATACCGCTTAATGCTGGTTTATGACCTTGAGCCTGTTTGGATTGGCTTATAAGTTGCTTATAGGCTATTTTCAGCTTTTTGAGTGTTTGGCTGGCCAGCTTAAAGACATTTTGTGCTTAAAATAAACTCAAAAAAATAATTGGGCCTGTTTGGCTTAGCTTATCTAAAGCAGCTTATAAGGTGAATCTGCTTTTTTTAAGCCCATCCAAACAGGATCCTTGTCTGGTTTAGTACTTGTTTAGTTGATCCATATCTAAACATAGTCCTCATACGAATTAGGAACTAGTTAAAGGGGAAAGGACTTGGTCCATTTGGGTTGAAGAGTGAGCTCCGAGATCTATCCTAAAAGTTGAAAATACCTAGGATATATACTAAGTACTTAAGAATGATAGGTATACACTTAGCCTGCATCAGATATACATATGATATACAAACTGTATATAGATCCTTAGTATATTGTAAGATGAGTCAAGTATATGTATAGGTTATACACTTTGAGAAAATAGAAGGAGAACCCCACTAAATCTTGGACCCTCAGTGGGCCTTCAGTGAAGAAATGGGCTTAGGCCAGTTTGTCATACAGGAAATAAAAGGGAATTTAGGTGTTTTTCATTTGTGATTAGGCGTTGGGCCATTAAGGCACAATGACATATATATATATATATATATATATATATATATATATATATATATATATATATATATATATATATATATATATATATGCACGCCCAGATTGCTTTTATTTTGTAAATTATACATGTATATGTATACATTATGTGTATTTACATATGTAATAAGTTCATAAAATTATAAACTAACCGGGTTCCCTTTTCTTTTTTTCCTTCTCTACCACATGGCCACTTGGGCCGGGTTTGAAGCCAACCTATTGGGCCAGGCCCAACAGGGAATTCTTTCATAATTATCGACTCCGTGAAGATAGCAATATTAAAAGAAACACGTGGATGGCGCAAATGGCGAACTAGGGGTTTGGTATACCCCTAGCCTATTCCCTGCCTTATTTAAATACTTGTATTTGTAAAGCGTCTGTATTTCATACTTGTAAATTTGTAAAACTCATATATATTGAAATTTTTATGATTGAATTAGCCGTCTTAGGACAACGGTGCTTACGCTGTTTAGTTAACTTTTGTTCCCCAAAAATGAATTTTTCAAAACCCGCTTAGTTTAAATATTTTTTAAGACAAAAAAAGGGGAAATTTTTTCTTGAAATACCATCTTGAGAGGGAATAAGCATAAACAAACAAAAGTTTTAAAAAACAATTGTGACATGTCTTCAAAAAATTTTCGAAATCAGATCAGATTTTCTTCAAAAAATGTGCTATGTGTGGATTCTTTTAAAAAAACAAAATTAAAGGAAGGGTTTTGGGCTAGAGCCCAAGTAATATAAGACAATCAATGGATGTTGGGCTAAATTGCAGACCACGTTATTAACAGCAAGGGGAAAATGCTTCGGGCTAAGCCTAATTGAGTTTTTTTTTAACTACAAAATAATTGGGCTGAGCCCAGAAAGAACAAGGTTCGTTTAAGTTGTATAATTTTATTTTGAAAATTTAATAAATCCTTTTTGCCCATCGAAATCAGATAACAAACACTATTTTTAAAGTATTCATAAATGAAGTAAGCATTTGTAAACAAATTTATATAAGGTGTTCTAAAAATGTATTAAACGGATTAATCCGAGCCACGTATGAGTCAAGCATGAATGAAACGTATTTATGTTTCTCACTTATATATAAACAACTATTTATATCTTTTTTAATAAATACTATCCTTATATATAAAAGGAAACTATTTATATCTGGACATTATAAATCCGAACCCAAATGCCCTATATCTAAAGGGAATATATTCAATTCATTTCCAAAAATGATATGCAAATGACAGACATTTTTTTTTGCTGGAAATAACACTAAATAAACAGTTCATGCAAATACTCATACATTGGAATTTGAAAGTCAACCGTATACTACGGATCCTTAATACAAGGGTACCTAACACGTTCCCTAGGGGTTCACCAGAACCCTTAACTAAAACTTTGGTTACAAAGGCTTTTTCACGGTACTTGAATAAATCCTTTGAGCCCGATTTTTCCTAATTTCCTAAAAATTAGCTGGCGACTCTTTTAAAGCAAAGTCCGAAAGAGCACCAACAAGTTCGAAGTAGCTTTTCGAGCACTAACCCCGCCCGCGAAATGCGAACCGCTACAGCTGGCAACTCTACTGGGGACTTAAAGGTTCTAACCATAAGGATTCCAATATAATATGAGTATATTTGTTTTAACTGTTTATGTGTTTACTTTCCCGCAACTATTAGCTGTCATTGCATGCATATCATAACTCCGCCATTCATGGTATTTATTTTGCACTTTGTTCCAAAGGCGACTTCAGGGAGCACACTGTCGTTCCTTCAGTATAAAACCAAAATATTTATTTTGGAACCATTATGAGGCGAGGTTGGTCCGCGGTCGTCCAACAGCCCTAACGGTTCAGCCCCAGTTGTCCGCTCGAGTTCCCGATCTTTTGTGAAAAGCCCACTCTAGTGAAAACTACGATAGAGCTAAGCCAAATCCCTGCTGAACTAGAGCATGTATCCTTAGACGAGCCTTGGTTATCTCAGACCTACCTAAGGCTCATTAAGAGAGACTACCTTGTGTTCGGACGGTCTATGACCCGAAAAACACAGCATTTCATTTATGTGCTATATGGAAGCAAGTTTGTGCCTATGTGATGAACCATTGATCTGATGGGGATAGGGGAATATTAACTGTGTTTTGTTTTGTAGATGGAATGCAGAATCCGTTTCGAATTAGTTCCCGAGGCTCTAGACTTATTGAGAGCTTGGTGGGAATGGTTAGGTGATGATCATCGACGGATAATTAGATGCACTCTAGGTCATGTACCTTCCATCATGACAATGAAGGGTCGCCTGGAGCTAATAGAGGTATTTCCCGGGTATTGGGACGAAAAGGAAATGTTGTTCCATTTTGGGAATATTGAGATGACTCCAACTCTAGCGAAGATTAGGGACACTATAGACAGTAATGGAACCTGTCTAAGAAGGCGAAACAAGCCAGACCATAATTTGTTGTTTCCTCAGAGGCCGACTGTCGGCCAGATTATGAAATTTCTCGCTTTGACTGAGGCACCTTGGGCACATGGGCCCACTGTAGCTTTTAGAGACTTGTACCGAAGGTTTGGGGATGTTTTCGGGTATACTTTGTATCAGAGAGAGTTCAAGAGTAGAGAAGGAGGGGAAGCTGTTAGACCTTTGGAGTTTGCCATAGCCCCACTAGGCACTATGGTATTCTCGAAGGATGAGTCACTGGCCATACACCCGAGTGATCTACTTGGCCAATGCTATATTCTACGGCATAACCAGGGATCAGGAAACAAGATACTTCGACCTGGCTCCCATCATCTTGGCCGACATCTTCCGAGCTTTAGACAAGTACCGAAACCATTTTTGATACTTCCAGGGGTGTAATATTGCTGCAATGGTGGAACATCAAACACATCAACATGGAAAAATAGGTCTAGGGTTGGAGTTGATAAAATCGGATAGATCGGCTCGTGGATTACTGCCCAAACTTCGGGTTTTTGTCCAAAAGTGGTTGGGCTGGTTTCTTCGCTGACTTGACCAAAAATTGAATCCAGTGGATGTTTCCTGACTCTATAACTAAGACTGTGGTGGTTCGAGGAAAGAATTGCCCCTTTGTTCCGTTAGCTGGGGTTCGAGGAATCCGTCCTTATTATCCATCTCGAATTTTAAGGTAATTTGGTATAAGGCAAGTGATACCTTAAGTAGGTAACCCCGAGCCATTCATCATCGAGCACATCGGGTCAGAAAATCAAGAATGCTGGTACAATCCTCAGGGAGTCGAATGGTCGTGTGAGGTGGGGTCCAGATACCTTAGCTCCAAACAAGTTTGAAGAAGGGTGTGGCCTAGGGTATTATGAGTGGTTATAGGAACACTTGGCCCGTGCATCCGTCCCAGGGCCCACACTTCATAATGATGCCCGAGAATAGGAGCTTTTGAAAGAATGTTTGAAAAGCACAAATGACCACTTGGCTAAGATTTTAGAAGAAACAGACCCGGTGATAGTCAGAATGGAGCTGTATCAGACACGCCTTCATATTCAGACCACCCTTTGGAGGGTCAAGAAGGCCAAGACAAGCCAAGCCTCGACATCAGCCGCTGGAGGAGGACACTGCTGATTTATTGCTTTATTATAAGCCCTATGTCGGCTTCATCATCTTTGCAATCCCTTTAGGGAAGATATTTTTATTATTTATTAACTAATGATGATTTTCGGAGCAATGGTTCATCTTCACCAATAGTACTTGCATGTTTCAAACGATTAAGAAATCCTTAGCTCAAAAAGGCCTTAGGAACACGAGTAGTATATATATTTGTAAATTACATGATTGCTTGCTACGTGCTTCACATACTTACTTGCTACGTGTGATCATATATTAAAACTTGAGTACAGTTGGTCCGATGATCTAAAATACATACCCAAAAGAAAAACCATGAGACTTAAAACTTACCCGAATTTATCTCAACTAAAGGTTGACTTACAATGGCGAATCAAGGAGAGTAGGACGCGCAGACTTTAGGAGAGACAACTGAGATGCTGCGGGATAAGGTGCTATAAATGGAAAAACATCTCCAGGAAATAGGAGAGAAAATTGAGGAGGTAGATAGGTTGATGGATATGGTTGGGAATCTGCCAGAAGGTATACCCCAAGAGCAATACTATAGGAATGTCCCGGAAGAAGTGAGAGAATTGGTGCTGAATTATATACCCTTAGAGAGAAGGCTTGTGATGCCTAGAGAAGATACTCCAGAAAGAGTGCATGAAGACCAAAGGCTAGGTTAGACCGGTGGGTGATGGAATCAGACCCACAAGAAAAGTCGGAGCCTCAATAGGAAGCCTTCAAACTCATTGAGGAGGAAGAACCCATAAAAGAGGAAGAAGAAGAGCCTCAAGATATGGAGGAAGAAGAATTGGAGCCTAACGACATAGAGATCGAGGAAGAAGAGGAACCATTTGAGATGTTTGCCGAGTTTCAAGAAGAAGAGAATGATATGAGTGATGAATTTGACTATTCTGCCCCAACCAACAAGAGATCTGACTTCTATGCACCCTTACCCGTGCTAGTACTTACGGCCTCTACTGTGGCGTTAGAGAATTTTGGGAGAGCAGACCCTCCCGAACCTGCTTGGTGGGGCATAGCCTTCAAAGCCTATTCTTCCACATTCAGAGTAGCCCCTCAGCCCGTCACCTAAGGATGTGTTTGAGAGGATGATAGCCACGGGAATGTCTTGCACCACTAGGGCCAGGTTACCACCGTCCGAGTTGGTATATGCCTACAAAAGGTGCCCATATCACCGCAATCAGGTGGGTTATACCTTGAACGAGTGTCTGGGATTAAGAAAGAGAATTTACAGCTTGATCAATGATAGGATAATCGGGACATTGTGGGGACCACACACCCTACTAGTCCACGACCCAATTGTCCCAGAAAAAGGGGTCACCACTGAAACCCAGATTTGGCGATATGTGTTCATGATCTTGAAGGAATCGTACGCCCGCATCTTCTCAACTCAGGCTACCTTAAGGAAGAGTAGACCCGTGGAACCTGTCCACGAGCTCGCGCCATTGGGGTCCAATAGGAACAAATTTTGCTTGTACCATACTGGGGATATGGGACATGACATCGAAAAGTGTTACGCGTTCAAGCTCGAGCTCCAGCACAAAATCAGTACAGAAGAGATTTTTGTCATCCTCCCACCACATCAAGAAGAAACAAGCATTAGAGAGCGAGTTCGTAAGGACAACGACTAGCGGAGCTGTATTTTTGGGTAGATATTAGATGTCCCCCTTTTGCATATAAAAAGTTAGCCCTTCCTAAATAAATATTGTAAGGAACCACGCCGACCTGACGTCCCTATGGAGGGATACGCGGGAAGCCCTAGTCGGGCCTAGTCTGGGGATGTCTTTAGTTCGGGTTAGCCCAAAGGATATTTAGGGAAAATATATATCCTTCTTTTGTAAACGAACTATGATAGGGCCTGATTTCCCCTGGTAGGATACGTAGGCAGTCTATGTAAGATTCGGCCCCTACATAATATAAATTATAACACCCCCCACCCCCCCCCCCCCCCCCATTTGTTTGATATTTGTAACAGGAAAAAGGGTTTGCCAAAGTAAGTCAATTTCAAAGGCCATTGGACCAAGATCCACCCAAATCCAAAAAGGTCCCATAACCTCCGAACCTTTAGAACAAAAGATTGATCTGTATTCTGGCTGTAATATATGACTCTATGTGCTACGTGCGCTCTTAAATACCAATATGTGATATCTTGCTTTTATATCCAAGTAACTAACTTTGTCTATTGTTGAGTTATTCTTATCTTATAAAACGAGGCCGATTAGTTTAGTACCAAAAGCTAGCATGCTTCACAGGATCAAAGGTCGCGTTAGCATCCCACTCGAAAAAAGATAAAGGAAAAGAGAAAATGACTGGTACTCCGGATAATTGTGGAAATGAGCTCGTTCTCCACGAGGGAGATACCCAAGACCTACAGGAAGTGTCATCTCAAGAAGATGTGATCGTGACATTACTAATGTCATGACCCAAACCGATGAGCCGTGACGAGGGTCTGACCTCTAGCGACCAAACATCCCTATACTAATATCTGAATCTTACTGAACATCAAGGGCCCATAAAATGACTTAAATTGATCTCATAATTAGGCGACATCATGAACTCTAAACAATCTGCATATATACATAAACATACTAAAGAACAGTGCAAGCCAACTAGGCTGCTATATATACTGTACACAAAAGAATAGAAGCCGACAAGGCTACATTATCTGACTAATACATATAACTGTCTACAGACCTCTACTGGAGTAATAGCTATAGAAAGGATGGGACAGGGCCTCGTCATATCCATCTATATACATCTCAAAAGAATGGCATGCCAAACTAAATTGCAACTCCAGATCAAATGGAGTGCACTGATCGCGGCTAGATAAAAGTCCTACTAAGTTGGACCACCTGCCTGTCTACCTATACCGGTGGGCATAAATGCAGCCCCCTGAGCAACGAGGAGTCCGTATGGATAATGTACTGAGTATGTAAGGCATAAGAACAATATATATAAATAAGAATCATGAATAAGATCTGAGCTCATAAGCTAAAATGACTATCTACATGTACTTGTATGAACTAGTAGCTGTATGTATCTGCATAAGTCTGTATAACTGACAATGCCTCTGTAGGCGCCTCATGACTATCAATGTAGGTCATATGTATATATGTGCGTATGTAACGCCTGTCAAGCCTCTATGGCATCCCATCATATCATATCGGCCTCTCTGCGGCCATCATCATATACTTTGCTGCGGTACGTGCAGCCCGATCCTTATATCATCATAGTGCACCAGCTGATCAGGTGGTAATATGCATATATATATAACGCCTATCCCTTTTCTCATACCCCACATATATATAATATTCGCGTATATAACGCCTTCTGGACACGTATCAATTTACATAGATATATAATGAATGTAATGCATGAATAAACTATATACATAGAACTGGATACACAAAACTGGACCCATGAACAGAAGGAATTATCATAAATGGGGTACATGAACATCAAAGACTGAAGTACTCCTAATGCTTCTAAGAGTAGAGTAATATGGAAGCTCGCTTACTTGCTTATTGGCTCATATCATCGGGTCATGCCGAAAGAAAGAAAAGATAGCCTTAACATACCTCGAATTGTATCCAATCGTCCAACTTCTAATCCTTGAGCTCATAAGTCTACAATCAAGATAACGTAGGCCTTACTTAGACTATTTACTTCGCCTACTAATCATTTTGAATACGAATAGAGCTTAACAAATAATGGGCAACATTTCTCTTATAAGCTTAACAATCCTTCAACTTCCCATTCAATCCAACATCAACCACAACACCAATAACAACACTTATATATATAGAAATATACTCAAATTTATCCACAATCATCTCTTAAATTATCCCCAAATTACTTTCTTAACCATTATCAATTTACCACTTCCACAAATACCCCCTCTTTGCTTAAAACCACTAAAATCCTTGATAAATAACTTAAATACAAGGGTAGAAATCATTTGCGTACCTTGAGGGGTGTAAGATTCCAAGAATCACATCAACTCCAACTTCTTAAGCTTCTCAACCTTGAAAAAACCCTAGAAACAACCTTCTCCTTCACAAGCACGGGTTCACAGGCTCGAATCGTACCAAATCTCCACTAATAATGATGGAAAATGTTGGGAGAGAAAATACTAGGTTTCTCTGATTGGGAATAGAGGAAAAGGAGAAAGAAAGTCGTGGATCATATATTTATACTTGGAAATAACAAGTCCCCAGCTGTAAGGTTTGACGAGCGGGTCGACGACTCGTCGACGTGTCGACGATCTATCGACTTGCTCCTGCAAATTCAAGGCTACGAAACCCTGTCGACACTTCACAACGATGGTCCGTCGACCATGTCAATGACCTGTCGACGACGACTGGTGTCTGTAGATTTTCTGAGGTTTAACTCAGATCGCATTGATTCGATTCGTTCAACTTCTAATCCTGTAAATTTTTAGGAACACCTGCTGATACCTTTATACACAGGGTAAGACACTTTCTATCTCCAAACTCGAGCTCGGGTCTCTATTCCAAAGGCATATCCGCCTAGGAAACCATAGGTTCTCCTACGACGAAAACGAGAGGTGTAACATTCTCCCTCCCTTAGGAACATTCGTCCTCGAATGTTCAAACAATCATGGGATATATATAAAAAAATTGGCAGAGTTTCCCCTGTAAGTATACAACCCAACCTGCACACAGCAACCCAAAATATTGCCACACAGGGCCACACACTGCAACATACAATACTATGGCCTTACACGACCAATCACGATAACTGAAAATGAAATAATATCTGGGGGAGATGATGCCTCAAACTGAACCTCCTATACTGCTGGAAACAAATGCGGGTACTTAATCTTCATTGCTTCTTCCGCTTCCAAAGTCACTTCCTAAACATTCTTATTCCTCCACAAGACTTTAACGGAAACTACATCCTTAGTTCACAACCAACGGACCTGACTATCCAATAACCTCTTCGTATGATAACTGCTCGGTCACCTGGATATCATCTACTGGTACAACTCTTGAAGGATCTCCGATGCATTTACGAAGCATAGACACATGAAATACCAGATGTACAGACTCCAACTCAGAAGGTAATTCTAGCTCATATGCCACCTTACCCACAGTACGAATAATCTAATATGGCCCAATATATCGAGGGCTCAACTTACCCTTCTTACCAAACCTCATCACTCCTTTCAAAGGTAAAACTTTTAGGAAAACCCAATCGCCTACTTCAAACTCTAACTTGCGTCGCCGATTATCCGCGTAGGATTTCTGTCGACTCTGAGCTGTTACAGCCTTTCTCGGATCATTTTCACCTTATCAACTGCTTGCTGAATTAAGTCTGGGCCTACTAACTAATTCTCCTCGACATCAAACCATCCTATGGGCGACCTACATCTCCGCCATTATAAGGCCTCATACGGAGCCATTTGAATACTGGAATGGTATCTATTATTATATACAAACTCGATAAGAGACAAATGATCATCCCAACTACCTTGAAAGTCAATCACACATGCTCTCAATATATCCTCAAGTGTCTATATAGTACGCTCTGCCTGCCCATCCGTCTGCGGATGAAATGCAGTACTGAGACTCACCTGAGTCCCCAATCTATGCTGAAAAGACTTCCAAAATTTAGCTATGAACTGTGCTCCCCTACCTGAAATAATGGTTGTAGGAACACCATGAACTCGTACAATCTCCTTGAGATAAAGCTTCGCATAATCCTCGGCAGCATAAGTTGTTCTGACAGGCAGAAAGTGAGCTGACTTTGTGAGCCTATCAACTACAACCCATATGGAATCATACTTCCATGGAGTACGGGGAAAACCTGTAATGAATTCCATATTAACTACTTCCCACTTCCATGATGGAATCTCCATAGCCTGCAATAGACCTCCGGGCTTCTGGTGCTCTATCTTGACCTATTGACAATTTGGACACTAGGCAACAAATTTAGCTATATCTCTTTTCATACCATCCCAGCAATAAACTTTCTTGAGATCACGGTACATCTTTGTTGAGCCTGGATGAAGAGAATAGCGAGAGTAATGTGCCTCCTTCATAACCTGCTGACGGAGTCCTGCAACATTAGGAACATATATTCTACCTCGATACCTGAGTACTCCATGACCTATAATCACAAATGATGTCTTTTCTTTACGAGGTGTTGTATCTCAGTAATGAACTAGAACAGGGTCTTCGTACTGTCATTCCTTTATTTCTGCTACCATAGAGGACACTACTGTGTCTTGAACAGTAACTCCTGCATCACCGGAATTTATCAATCGAACTCCGAGGCTAGTTATTCGATGAACTTCATGGACCATTTGTCTTCTCTCTGGCGGCACATGTGACAAGCTACTCATAGATTTACAACTGAGGGCATCGGCTACTACGTTAGCTTTCCCGGGATGGTACAAATATCCACATCATAGTCTTTCAGCAATTCTAGCCATCGCCTTTGACGCAGATTCAAGTCTTTCTACTTAAAGATGTACTGGAGACTCTTATGATCCGTATAGATATCAACAATGACACCGTATAAGTAGTGCCTCCATATTTTCAAAGTATGAATCACTGCCGCTAGCTCAAGATCATGGCTTGCGTAATTCTTCTTATGCTTCCTCAGCTGTCTAGAAGCATAAGCGAAAACCTTACTATGCTGCATTAACACACAGCCTAATCCAATGCCTAAAGCATCACAATATACCACTTAGCCATCTGCTCTTTCTGGAAGAGTCAAAACAGGTGCTGAAGTCAGCCTATCCTTCAACGTCCGAAAAATTTGCTCACAAGCATCTGTCCGTTGGAACTTAGCTTATTTCTGAGTCAACTTAGTCAATGGGGTTGAAAGAGAAGAAAATCCTTCTACAAACCTTCTATAATAACCTGCCAAGCCCATGAAACTACGTATCTCCGTTGATGTCGTGGGCCTTGGCCAATTCTTCACAGCCCCAATCTTTTGGGCATCTACCTTAATGCCTTCTTCTGAAATAATGTGACCCAGAAAAGCCACAAAGTTCAACCAGAACTCATACTTGGAAAACTTGGCATATAACTCCCTTTTTCGAAGAACCCCAAGCACCGCTCGTAGATGCTATGCATGATCAGCCTCTGATGGTGAGTAAACTAGAATATCATCTATAAACACAATCACGAACAAATCTAGGAAGGGTCTGAATACACGATTTATCAAATCCTTGAATATGGCTAGGGCATTAGTTAGCCCGAACAACATAACACGGAACTTATAGTGGCCATATCTAATTCGGAATGCCGTCTTCAGAATGTCCTCTTCCTTCACCCTAACCTGGTGGTATCCTGATCTCAAGTCTATCTTTGAGAAATATTTAGTGCCTTGCAACTGATCAAATAAATCATCAATCCTCGCAAGCGGATACTTATTCTTTACGATCACTTTATTCAATTGCTTATAATCAATACACATTTACAAAGAGCCATCCTTCTTTCTTACAAATAACACTGTTACTCCCCACGACGATGTACTAGGCCTGATAAAGACTTTTTCGAGTAAATCCCGTAATTGCTCCTTCAATTCTTTCAACTCCGTCGGTGCCATCCTATATGGAGGAATAGATATCAGCTGAATATCTAGCAATAAATCAATAGTCAATCTCTCTATCTGAAGGAATGCCTGGAAGCTTATCTGGAAACCCTTGTGGGAACTCATTAACCACAGGGACAGACTAAAGAGTCGGTGGCTCTACTTGCACTTCTTGAACTCGAACTAGGTGAAAAATATACCCTTTTCTGATCATCTTCTCTGCCTTAAGGTAGGAAATAAACCTACCCTTCGGCGAAATGGCTTTACCCTTCCACTCAAGAACTGACTCATCGGGAAACTGAAATCGAACTATCTTTGTTCTGCAATCAACATTGGCATAACAAAAAGCTAGCCAATCCATCCCCAAAATAACATCAAAATCAATCATATCTAACTTAATCAGGTCCACTAGGGTATGATGATTACAAACTATAACAACACAGCCTCAGTATACTGGCCTGGCTATAATCGGATCCCCAAGTAGGGTAAACACCTCAAACGGTCTAATCGACTCAGGCTCTATCCCAAACTTGCCAGCAAGAAATAGTGTAACATATGATAAGGTGGAACATGAATCAATTAGTGCATAAACATCATGGGACAAAACTGATAATATACCCGTAACAACATCAGAAGTCGTCTCCCGATCCTGTCTACCGACTAGCGCATGCACGCGGTGCTGAGGACCGCTTGAGCTGGATGCTCTACTCCTCCCACTACCTCGCCCTTCTGGTGTCTAAAAAACTTGCCCTGAAGTGCGCACTGCAGAAGAAGAGCTAGCCACAGACCCTGTAGGATAAACTATACCTGTACCAACCCTCATCGAGCACTCCCTCATCCTATGGCCTAACTGACTACAAGCATATCAACCATCCAACCCCAATTGACACTGCCCAGCATGTAGCCTACCACACTGAGCACACCGCGGCAAGGGTGGCCTCACCTGGCCTGACTCTGGTCGGTACTGAGAGCCTGATACCTTGAAACTCTGGCCCACTCTGGAATAAGAAGACAGATCAAACCTCGGACCTGGAAACCGCGGAGGTGCACTGCCTACCAAATGGAATGGATATTGGGGATACTTTTGTCGCTGTCCTCCCCTAGACTCACCCCCCGTATCTAAAGATCTGGCCCTCTTGCTACGGCCCCGGTCATGGTCACGTTCTGTCCTCCGCTGACGCTTGCGGTCCTCTAAATTCTGTGCATACGCCTGTATACGAGAGATATCCATGCCCGGCTGTAATACGACAGTCGTACAAGCATCTATCAAATGTGGCCCTAAACCAGCCACAAAGCGATGAACTCTTTTCTCCATCTCGGCTACCATGGCTGGGGCGTATCTAGCCATAGAATCAAAACACACGCAACACACCTGGACACTTATGTTGCCCTGCTCAATACGCAGAAACCTTTCTGCTCGGGCTCGTCTGACATCTGGAGGTAAATAATGGTGAATAAAAGCATTTGAAAACTCTCGCCAAACAACTGGAGGGGTATTCTCTCTCCTAGATAGCTCCCAAGTCTAATACTACTGTACTGCAATATCACGAAGCCTATACGAAGCCAACTCCACGGACTCGACCTCATCAGCGTGCATAACCCTCAAGGTCCTCTGCATGCCATCAATAAAATCATGTGGGTCCATATTTTGTTTTATCACCGAAAACTCTGGAGGACCTAACCTAAGGAGGGTCTTAACCCTCGAACTATCGGCCCCGTCTGCCTGGTCAACACCAACTCCCTGCCACTGAGACTAGGTGGCTACTAATCTAGTCAATAACTGCACCAGCATCCCGCACGTCCTGGCCCGGTATATCCAACTGAGGAACTGGGGCAGGTGTTGGAGGTGGGGTATGCGATGTCACTATGAATCTCATCCTGGCCCTCGTGGCCTGCCGAGTACGGCTAGTGGCCTCACTTGCTGCTCTCTTGCCCTTTTGGGTAGCTATAGCTTTCTTGCGGGGCATCGCTGAAATCAGAACAATTCATCAGAAAGCGAATGCTTAACACAGGGCTCTATCGCACAATCTAAGAAGGAGAAAGAATGAAAATTTCCTAATTGTCTTGTAGCCTCATGTTTATAAGTGTGGTACACAACACGCCCATAAATAAGACTCTACTAGACACGGTTTGTAGATAACCCTCGGACAGAACTGCTCGGATACCACTTCTGTCACGGGCCAAACTGATGAGCCATGACAAGTATCTGACCTCTAGCGACCAAACATCCCTATACTCATATCTAAATCTTACTGAACATCAAGGGCCCATAAAATGACTTAAACGGATCTCATAATTAGGCGACATCATGAACTCGGACCAATCAACATATATACATAAACATGCTAAAGAACAGTGCAAGCCAACTAGGCTTCTACATATACTGTACACAAAAGAATAGAAGTCGACAAGGCTACATCATCTGACTAATACATACGACTGTCTACAGACCTCCACTGGAGTAATAGCTGTAGAAAGGACGGGACAAGGCCCCGTCAGACCCATCTATATACATCTCAAAAGAATGGCATACCAAACTAAACTCTAACTCCGGATCAAATGGAGTGCACTGATCGCTGCTGGATAAAAGTCGTACTAAGCTGGACCACCTGCCTGTCTACCTGTACCTGCAGGCATGAATGCAGCCCCCCGAGAATCTGGGAGTCAGTGCGGATAATGTACTGAGTATGTAAGGCATAAGAACAACATATATAAATAAGAATCATGAATAAGATCTGAACTCATATGCTAAAATAACTATCTACATGTACTTGTATGAACTAG
Source organism: Lycium barbarum (assembly GCF_019175385.1). NCBI lineage: Eukaryota > Viridiplantae > Streptophyta > Magnoliopsida > Solanales > Solanaceae > Lycium > Lycium barbarum. Next base: position 98,950,181 of record NC_083345.1, on the reverse strand, counting down.
TATCTGCATAAGTCTGTATAACAGACAATGCCTTTGTGGGCGCCTAATCTGCATGCTCATGACTATCAATGTACGTCATACGTATATATGTGCATATATAACGCCTGTCAAGCCGCTATGGCATCCCATCATATCATATCGGCCTCTCTGTGGCCATCATCACATACTTTGCTGCGGTACGTGAAACCCGATCCTTATATCATCATAGTGCACCAGCTGATCAGGTGGTAATACGTATATATATAACTCCTATCCCTCTTCTCATACCCCACATACATCTAATATTCGCGTATATAACGCCTTCTGGACACGAGTCAATTTACATAGATATATAACGAATGTAATGCATGAATAAACTGTATACATAGAACTGGACTCATGAACTGAAGGAATTATCATAAACGGGGTAAATGAACATCAAAGACTGAAGTACTCCTAATGCTTCTAAGAGTAGAGTAATGTGGAAGCTCGCTTACTTGCTTATTGGCTCATATCATAGGGTCATGACGAAAGAAAGAAAAGATAGCCTTAACATACCTCGAACTGTATCCAATCGTCCAACTTCTAATCTTTGAGCTTGTAAGTCTACAATCAAGATAACGTAGGCCTTGATTATACTATTTACTTCGCCTACTAATCATTTTAAAAACGAATAAAGCTTAACAAATTATGGGCAACATTTTCCTTATAAGCCTAACAATCCTTCAACTTCCCATTCAATCCAACATCAACCACAACAACAATAACAACACTTATATATATATAAATATAATAAAATTTATTCCCAATCATCTCTTAAAATAGCCCCAAATTACTATCTTAACCTTCATCAACTTACCACTTCCAAAAATACCCTCTCTTTGCTTAAAACCACTAAAATCCTTGATAAATAACTTAAATACAAGGATAGAAATCATTTGCATACCTTGAGAGGTCTAAGATTCCAAGAATCACTTCAACTCCAACTTCCTAAGCTTCACAACCTTGAAGAAACCCTAGAAACAACCTTCTTCTTCACAAGCACGGGTTCACGGACTCGGATCTTACCAAATCTCCACTAATAATGATGGAAAATGTTGGGAGAGAAAATACTAGGGTTTCTCTGATTTGGAATGGAGGAAAATGAGAAATAAAGTCATGGGTCAAATATTTATGCTTGGAAATAAAAAGTCCCCAACGGTACAGTTCGACGAGCGGGTCGATGACCCGTCAACGTGTCGACTTGCTCTGTCGACCTGCGCCTGCAGATTCAAGGCTGCGGAACCCTGTCAATGCCACACAACGACGGTCCGTCGACCATATCGACAACCTGTCGACGACTACTGGTGTCTGCAGATTTTCTCAAGTTCAGCTTAGATTACGCCGATTCGATTCGTTCAACTTCTAATCCTGTAAATTGCCAGGAAGACCTGTTGGTACCTTTATACACGGGGTAAGACAATTTCTATCTCTAAACTCGGGCTCGGATCTCTATTCCAAAGGCATACCTGAGTAGGAAACCATAGGTTCTCCTACGACGAAAATGAGAGGTGTAACAACTTACTTCCGTCACGGTCCTCCAAGAAAAGTTAAGTAGGAATGAGGCAACCAATGCTGACAAGCCTCGACTGAAGGATGAAGGCCTCCTCCTCCCTTTCCTTCACTAAGCTCTCCAATGCCTGATCACTTCCCTATCTACCCATCAGGAATCATCCCACCTACATTAAATCAAACTGACCCGAATCACGTTGGTACTTCTTGCCACACTCTACCACCAAAAAAATACACCCAAATCCCAGGGACCACTCACTCAGTCCCTTCTTAACAGGTTTCCCAGCCATTATTCATCAACTCGGCAAACCAAGTATGTGTTCCAGCCCTACCAACTGGCAAACCGCCACTACCCCCTCAACTATCCCACTCACCAAGTATCCTTCTTCACTCCCAATATCCCAAATGAATCCTCCCCAGGGCATAAAAAGTTAGACAATTACGAGGAAATGGAGAAGGCCTAGAGGGCCAAGAGGATAAACATGAGAGTGATATGGAAAAAAAATGGAGGAGTTACTGGAGGCTAGGGACTTAAGATATGATGACCTGTTCTTGCATCCGGATTTGGACCTACAAGAAGGGTTCAAAATTTCAAAATTTGAAATGTTCTAAGGGACAAGGAATCCCAAAGAGCACCTTCGCTCCTACTGTGACCAATTGGTCGAAGTCAAGAAGAACAAACCCCTGATTATGCGGCTATTCAGTCGTAGTCTAACTGGCGAAGGCGCTGAGTGGTCTGCAACTCAGGACATGCGCCAATGGCTCACTTTGGAAGACATGGCCAAATCCTTCGTGGAGCGTTTTCGCTTTAATTTTGAAATAGTGCCCGACCGCTACTACTTCGAGATGGTCAAGCAGAAGTCGACAGAGAACTATAGGGAATTCACTAGTAGATGGAGGGCCGAGGCATCCCTTGTGCAGCCACCAATGTGCGAGGGAGAACTGGTATCCGTATTCATCAAATCACAAGAGCCAGACTTCTATGACACAATGTTGTCCATGCCCGGAAGGCCTTTCGCTGAATTAGTCAAAATGGGAGAGGCTGTAGAAGATGGTTTCAAGTTAGGTAAGATAATCAGGAATCATCACCAAGGCATCTGGACAAGCTACAGCAGGAATTTTTCATAAGAAGAAAGAGGACGTAGCCAGCATATCCCAGATTCCAAACCCAAGCCCAGAAGAACCACATTCCTCCCACATAACTCCACCCCTCATAAATTACTCTACACCTCTCTACAACCCAGCACCTGTACATTATGCACAGCCAAGCTTCACCACCACTGTACTAGCCTACACGGCTCAGACCAGTGTCTGTGTATCCGTTCCTGCTTACCAAACCCCACCACAACAAACATATCAACCACCTCAACAAAACTACCGCCCATCATAAAATAACCCACCACAAGCATATCAACCACTACCTCCAGCAAATAATGCTCCACGTCTTGCTTTCGAGCGAAAGCCAGTGAGAGAATTCATAACACTTCTCGAGCCTAGGGCTTAGCTCTTCAAAAGTCCATTGGCTGTGGGCCTAATCTAGAAGGTCCCTCCAAAACCAGCACATCCGGGGAACAAATTCTACAGGGCCAATCAGATTTGTGCCTACAATTTAGGAGGAAATGGGAACAACAAAGAAGACTACATAAATCTCAAGCACAAAATCCAGGATTTGATTGACAAAAGAGAAATCATCTTGGAAACTGCAGCTCCCAATGTGAACACGAACTCGCTACCCAACCAGGGGAACAACGGGGTCCACATGATTGAAAGAGAAGAGGACTGGGAAGCTTGAAAAGCATTGGTCCCCAAAGCAATTGAATCTCTGGAACAAACAGTACCCTCCCTCACACTCCAGGAGCGCCCCAATTTTAAAGTTTAGATCCTTGCACCGGGAGCCCCAAAACCTATACCGAGGTTCAAGACTTTGGCCCCAACACCCATGGTAGCCCAAACAACACAACTAATTGTACCCGCTCCCAAAGAGCCAATCACTGTACAAGCAGCCATGGCTCAGGGCATGACCCTCTCAGGGAGATATTACATCCCTGAGGAATTGGCTCAAACGCTGCAAGGAAAAAGAATACCTAAAAGAGAGCAATAACCGAAGGAGAAGCCGAAGATTTCTCGGAACGTATGCAGCCAAAAGACGATTCCACTGTCAAGCATCTAAAAAAGACACCAGCATAAATATCAGTGTCATCATTACTGGCCAGCTCCCCATTGCATGGGCAGGCCCTCATGAGGGCATTAGATGATGCACATGTACCAGCTAGTACGAGCAGTGAGGACTTAGCCGGGCTGGTAGCCCACATTATCGGAGAACATAAAACTGCTTCTCCAAAGAAGAATTACCAACCGAAGGAACCTCTCACAACAGAGCTCTCAACATCACCGTAAAATGTCGTGACAAGGCAATAGGGAGAGTGCTTGTAGACAATGGATCGGGTCTCAACATCTACCCCATCACCACATTAACACTGCTCAACTATGACATGGGCAAAATCCATCAGAGCGGGACAAACGTCAAGGGATTTGATGGGTCCCAAAGTGATTCCTTGGGGGAAGTAGACCTACAGATCCAGGTTGGGCCTACCTCCTTCACAGCAGAATTCTCTTGCCTCCTTTACAGTAGAATTCCAAGTCATGGCGATCACTCCCAACTACAATATGCTCTTGGGAAGACCCTGGATACATTCTGCTAGTACGGTACCATAAACCCTACACCAGGCCATAAAGTTTGATTGGTATGGCTAAGAAATTATGGTCACATCCAAAAAGGATACCCAGAAAGATCCTTACGACATCATTTCTATGATTGAGGGAAGCCCCCACATATCAAACTTCCATGTGGTGGAATATGGTAGGGCCACCCATTCAGAAGGGGAGGTCGACAAACCAATGCCAGCAATCAACATAATAATTGTCTCTACTATGTTGAGAAATGGTTTTGAAATGGGAAAAGGCCTGGGTAGAGACCTTGAAGGGACAACAGAGCCTGTGCCAATCCTAAAACAAAATTACCACTTCGGTCTAGGGTATACTCTTAGCTAGGATGAGCTCACAAAGGCTATTAGGAGAGAACCCAGAACGGGAAATCTATCACGTCCAATTTCGGGTTTTGACCAGTCATTTCCCAGAAAGATGCCGATGCAGAATGGAGAAGAAGCTAATGGGGGTCTCGAGCTGCTATTTTAAGAAGACGGATGCTACGCGATCATTGAAAAAAGTCAGGAGACGCCCACCATAAGTAGCTTGAGGTCGGGGGAGTGCCTGGACAATTAGACATCCAATCCCCTCTTGGCTCCTCGTAGAGAGATGGGCTTTCTTTTAGAAAAGCCTTCTGCTAAAAAATGGCGATATTAGTGGAGGCCCGACTGATCGCCCTTTTCAAAAATTTTACCTCATGATATTTTAAAATGAGAATTGTCCGATCTTGTTCCGGATCAGGATCACAGTTTGTAGTCAGTTATTTTCGAATTAATGAAAAGCCTCGATTCGCACAAAATCATTATTTTTAATAACAACCAAATTCTCACTATAAAACCTTGCATAATGAACAATAATAAACCTAACTTTACGTCACCTCTCCTTTTTAGTAAAAACAGTAATAAGACAACCGAAAATGTCATGACATGTCATGAAACAAGCAGAATAACGAATAAGAGTACGAGGAGTACGACGAAGAGATGATGATGCCAAAGGGCATGGTAGAAGAGCTGGAAGAATTGGAAGAAAAGAAAAAGCCAAACATGGGCGAGACCGAGGTGGTCAACCTTGGTGACGAAGAAAACATCAAAGAAACACGAATCAGTGCTCACTTAGAAACACTACGGAAAGAAGAGCTTGTAGCTCTGTTAAAGGAATACTTGGACGTCTTCACCTGGTCATAAGCTGATATGCCAGGATTGAGAACTAAAATAGTGGTCCACATATTGCCCATAAAAGAAGGCTTCGCGCCGGTCAAGCAAAAGACCCAGATATTTAAGCCGGACATGAGTATCAGGATTAAGGACGAAGTGGAGAAACAAATCGAGTTCAGAATAGGGGAGGTAACGTCCTACCCCACTTAGTTGGCCAACATAGTGCCAGTACCCAAGAAGGATGAAAAAATCTGAATCTGTGGGGACTATCGGTATCTCTACCGGGCTAGACGAAAAGATAACTTTCCCCTTCTGAACATCCATATTCTCATAGACAGCTGTGCCAAGCACAATTTGCAGTCGTTTGTGGATTGTTTTGCCGGATACCATCAAATACTTACGAGCAAAGAAGACGCTGAGAAGACAGCCTTCATTACCCCTTGGGGAGTTTATCATTACAGGGTAATGTCGTTCGATCTCAAGAACACCGGCGCCACATATATGAGAGCAATGACTACCCTGTTCCATGATATGACACATCAAGAGATCGAAGTATATGTGGACGATGACATCATAAAATCAGGAGAAAGTTCAGAGCAAACCGCGCATCTGCGGAAGTTCTTCGACAGGCTTCGCACGTTCAATCTGAAGCTAAACCTGGCAAAGTGCCCATTTGAAGTGCCTGCGGGTAAACTGCTAGGGTTCATAGTCAACCACAGAGGCATTGAATTAGATCCTACAAAGATCAAAGTGATCCAGGAGCTACATTGGGCGATTCATAGCTTAGTCGTCTGTGATTGTGGAACCTATCCTCAAATTGCTCAACAAAGACACTCCCACAAAATGGATGGAGGAATGCCAAGAAGCATTCGACAAAATCAAGAAGTACCTCTCCAATCCTCCCGTCCTAGTGCCACCCAGACAAGGCAGCCCTTTGCTGCTGTACCTATCAGTATCAGAAAATGCTTTTGGGTGCATGCTCGCCCAGTATAATGATGAATGCAAAAGGGAACATGCCATCTACTATCTGAGTAAGAAGTTCACATCCTGCGAGTGCAGTATACGCTCGTAGAGAAAACCTGTTGCGCCCTGACCTGGATTGCTCAATTGCTGAGGCACTACCTGTCAGTGTTCACCACTCACCTTAAATCCAAGATGGATCCATTGAGATACATTTTTCGACAATCGATGCCCGTGGCAAAGTTAGCTAAATGGGAGATGCAACTGAGCGAATTCGACATCATATACGTAGCACGAAAGGCGATCAAAGGACAAGCCTTAGACGACCTGCTGGCAGAAAGTCCAGTCGATGACCATTACAGACTTTCTTCCCAGATGAAGAAGTGTGACTATGGAAGAAAATGTGGCTGAACCATACTCAGGTTGGAAACTGTTATTCGACGACGCAGTCAATTATAAAGGATCAAGCATCGGGGCAGTGTTAATATCAGAGACATGATAACACTACCCGATGGCCGCAAAGCTGAACTTCAGATGTACAACAACATGGACGAATACAAAGTATGTATTCTCGGCCTCAGGATGTCCACAAGATGGCATTAGACATGAACATACAAGAGTTGTTAGTAATCGGGGACTCTAATTTGCTCATAAATCAAGTGAAAGGAAATTAGGCAACCAAGAATGATAAAATACTCCAATATGTGAATCCGGTACAGAGAGTGTGTGGAAGATTCAAAAGCATCAACTTCAGGCATACTCTAAAAGCTCAGAACGAGTTCGCTGATGCTTTGGCTACAATATCCTCCATGATTCAGCACCCCGAGAGTACCCACATTGATCCGCTAGAGATCACTCTGAAAGAAGAGCAAGCTCACTGCGCCCACGTTGAGGCTAAGCCAGATGGCAAACCATGGTATGTCGACATAAATGCATAATTGGATAATGGAGAGTATCCTCCCGAAAGCTCAGCAAATCAAAAGAAAACCATCAGAAGACTAGCCAATGAATTCTTCCGGAACAAAGAAGTGTTGTACAAAAGGGCACCCAATCTTAGGTTACTCAGATGCGTAGACGCCGAAGAGGCCACAAAATTGCTGAAAGAGATACACGCGGGCAGACCTCACATGAATGGATTTATCCTGGCCAAAAAGATCTCGAGGATGGGATACTACTGGATGACCATGGAGCATGACTCCTGTAAATTTGTGCAAACATGCCATTAATGCCAAATACACGGAGACCTGATCAAGGTTCCTCCTATAGAGTTGCATGCAATGAGCTCACCGTGGCCATTTGTGGCATGAGGGATGGATGTCATCGGACCCATCGAGCCACCGGTATCTAATGGACATCGTTTCATCTTAGTCGTCATCGACTACTTCACCAAGTGGGTGAAAGCAACTTTTCACAAATCAGTGACCAAGAAAGTCGTGGCTGACTTCGTCAAGAATAATCTCATATGGGGCCTCGGTGTGCCTAAATCCATCATTACGGACAACAGAGCCAATCTAAACAGCCACATGATGAAGGACATCAGTGAACAGTTCAAGATCACTCACAGAAACTCAACCGCCTACCGGCCACAGATGAAAGGAGCAATAGAGGCTGCCAATAAGAACATCAAATGGATCTTGAGAAAAATGATCAACAATTATAAGAATTGTCACAAACGGCTGCCTTAAGCTTTGTTGGGGTACAGAACGATGACCCGGATGTCTACCGGAGCAACCCCGTATCTTCTTGTCTACGGTACAAATACCTACAGAAGTCGAGATTCCTTCCCTCAGAATCATCCAAGAAGTAGAGCTAACGATGCAGAATGGGTCAGAAATCATTATGAGCAAGTGACCATGATAGATGAAAAGAGAATGGTTGCCATATGCCACGGACAGCTGTACAGACAAAGAATGTCTTGAGCCATCAACAAGCAGGCAGAGCTCGACTTTTCCAAATTGGAAAACTCGTGCTCAAGCAGTCATTCCCCCACCAAGAAGAATACAAAGGAAAATTTGTGCCAAACTGACAAAGGTCGCACATGGTTAGGAAAGTACTCTCAGGAGAAGTCGTAGTCCTAACCTAGATAGATGGACAAGAATGGCCCAAAGACATCAATGCAGACATGCTCAAGAGATACTACATTTAGGATTCCATTTGCTTGTAATTGTAATGACCCTTCCAGTCGTTATAGGAATTTAGGATTCCATTGGGAATTCCGAGGTAGCAGGTGGATTCGTAGGGCGTCTTTTTGTATGGGTGCATATTTTGTGTTGTGTTGTAAGGCCTTAGATGAAATGTGGGGTGATATGGGGAAAACTGGACAGAAAGCTGACCTCACTGCCCAAAATGGACCGCTACAGCGGTGGGATTACCGTTGCGACGGTACCGCTATAGCGGTGCCTCGATCGCTGCAAGCGGCCATCCATTTCTTTAGTAGCTGCTGTGGCGGAAGGTGGACCGCTATGGCGGTACCACTATAGCGGTGAACCGACCGCCATAGTAGTCAGGCGGGCAAATTGGGGACCATAAAAGCAATGGAACTTCCCTCGCTGGGTTTTTAATGTCTTAGTTTTATTTTCTCATTCATAACACCCCAACACACTTCCCAACAAAAACTTAGAGAGAATTTTCAAGCTAGGGCAAGACAACCTTGCGAGGAAAGTTCCATTGCTTTTCATTCTATCATTTCTTTCCCCTTCATTATTATAATAATCTCCACGGGTCTTTAATGCTGAAATTGAAATAGAAACCCTAGAATATTAATAAACCTTCTAAACTTGATGGGTTATGGTTAGCATCACTTAGTTACCATCAAAATGCATTGGTTAGATGCTCTTGATCACAAATTGAACAGTTAGAGACATAAACTAAATGATTCGAGACCTAGAGTTCTATAAAAATATTGTCTTTGCCATAGAAAACTACTGTAATGGGAATTTTTGATAGAATGTGGTAGAAATTCATGGTTTATGGATATTAGGGGCTTTGTGTTACACCTCGCAAAATTTTCCATCGATGCACAGTTAATAGACTAATGAAGAGCACGAGTAAACGGTATTTCAATAAATAAGGAATGACATTTGATGACCCTAGTTAAGATTTCAAAGACATTCGGAGTAAGAGGAGGAAGTTTGTCAAGAGATGGCAAGGCATGAGATAGGTATCGAAAAGGAAATACGAGTAACAAGTTAACGAGGATCTAATAATGCTTTGGAGAAGAGTTATAACGTCCCTTAGATTGTTTATGAGGTGATAGACAAGTGCTAAGAAGGTTCCATAAGGATTGGAGATCAAACGAGTCGACGAGAACGAACTTCGGAAAAACTGGGCATTATACGGCCAAACATACTGGTCGTATAAAACATACGGGCCGTATGTTCAATCGTATAATTAGCCAAGATTTGCATCCCTCTCTAAACCAAATCTATGGCAGACATACGGTCAGTATAATTTATACGGACCGTATGTTGGTCCGTAGAAACTGGTCGGGACAGATTTGTGTTATTAATAAGGGATCCAAGTCTCATTTTATTTCATTTCCCTTTCGCACCCCTTCTCTCTAAAACATATCTCTACACTTCTCCCACAAGAAATCAAGAGATATTAGTGATCAAATACATCAAACTAAGTGAATCAAGTGTTAGAAACCCATTAAAGTTCATCCAAGGCAAAGAATCCAAGTGAAGGTGAAACTAGGGTTTTGCTCAAGTGAGGTTTTTCCACCCAAGGTTCATCCCTACACCATATAAGGTAAGATTTATGGTATTTCCATGTTGTTTAAGGTATTTGAAAGTTGAAACACTTGGATTGTAGAAGGATATAGAAAAATGGGTCATGAAGGTGGGAATAGTATCATTGTGAGTAATAGCTTGAATTGAGTCATTCTTGATGTGTTGTGATATGGTTATGTTATAAATGATGTAAAGAGCTTGGGATAGCCATTGCATATGAATCAATGTAATCGTGTGTTATGACCATGGATATGGAGGACTTGAAGTGAATTGAGGAATATGGATAATGTAGTTAAATAAAGACTATTGTTATGATATTGTGAATGTTGTTATTGATGTTTGGGAGTTGATGTATGATATGGAGGAAGTCATATAAATAAAGGAGTTGCTGTCCGATTCTCTCTAGCTTTAGTCTTGTATGCTAAGTTATCGATTTTCTAATGATAGTATAACTTTAATGAAGGTAGAAATGTGAGCATAGAAGGAGAACTTGCAAGTGATAAAATAGTTGAACGGAAAGGAATTTAAGGCTAACCCTTCTTTCATAAGGCATGGTTCTTTGGCCAAATATCTATTCTTCTATGAGCCTATGATGTCCTCCCAATGATTCTATCTTCAAAGGCTACTAAGCTCGTGATTCTCGATACGTTACGATTGTACTAGATTCCTCACATGACGAGAAATCCTACAAAGATAGATGTAATGAACGACGATAATAGTGATAACGATAATGATAACGAGATGGTGATAATGATGACGATGATAATAGTAATGATGCTAAAGATGCTTATGAGCTATTATATATATGTGTCTATGTATGACTATTATGGAACCCTGAGCATGTAAGGCCGGGTAGAATATATATTTATGTAATGCGCGCGCACCTCTAAAGTTGGGTACGGATAACCCTGAAGCCTTAGTAGTGCCAGGTATGTGTAACCCTGAAGCCTTGTTGGCCAGGTATGTATGATAACCGAGCCTAGCCATGGTCAGGTACGTGAAACACTGAACCTTCGTGGTCGGGTATGCTATGTATATGATATGGATATGTATATGATATAGATATGAGTACGAATACGAATATGATACGAATACGAATAATAATATGTATATGAATAGGACTATGGATACGAAATGTAAATGAGTACGGATACGAATACGGACGTATGTACAAAATCTGGCATTAGAAATGGAAAGTCCCTGAGAAAAGCAAGTAAGTGCTTATGACGATGATACTCCTATCTCCCATCTTATGCTATTTCCTATGTTGCTTATTGTGCTTCTATAATGATATTGATCATACTTTACATACTCAGTACATTCTTCGTACTGCCGTCCTTTTGTTTGTGGACGCTGCATCATGCCCGCAGGTGGCCAGGGAGAGAGGCTTGATCCATAGCTATATTTCTCAGGGACTACATAGCGGAGCTCCACTTCATTCGGAGCTATAGCTTTTGGGTATTGATTCTTTTGTGTACATATTTATGGGCATAACAGGGTCCTGTCCCGCCTAAATGATGGTACATACTCTCCTTAGAGGGTCGTAGACATGTGTATATAGTTAGATGTGTTTGGCCTTGTCGACCTATATTTTGGATGTCATTTTGTTAGCCTTGTCGGCTTATGTACATTGCTATGGGCATTGTTATTAATGGTGATATGTATATATGTATTGTTTCCCAATGGAAATAGTATGATTGATGGATAGAAAGTATGATTTAATATGTGGCTCACCTAGATGTAAATGTAAAGGTATGTTAAGAGGTGCCCGGGTGGGCTAGCACTGGGTGCCCGTCGTGGCCCTCCGATTGGGTCGTGACAAAAGTGGTATCAGAGCAGTTCTGTCCTAGGATGTGTCTACGAGTCGTGTCCAGTGGAGTCTTGGTTATGGGTGTGTTGCACGCCACACTTATAAACAAGAAGCTGCGGGCATTTTAGGAAAGAATGACCTTCTTTCTTCATAACATCGTGCGATAAACCTATGATATAAGAACTTCCTTCTCCTTAACCGCGTGTGTTATGTATTTCTGAGATGCCTGTAACGAGAAAGGCTACGGTAGCCCAAAAGGATAAGACAGTGGCAGAAAACCGGGCTGAAAGAGCACCACCAACTTGTAGAGGAAAGTGAGTCCCATAATGCGGCTCAATCTCAGTCCTTCTAGTCAGTGCCTAATTCTGAGGAGCGTGAGGGAGCCTCAGCTCCAGCAGCTCTGGCTCCTCCACTGGATACTTCAGGCCAAGATGTAAAAGAGGCCATTCATTTGCTTACTCAACTGGTTGCTGCCAGACTCAGCGGCAAAGTACAGGGCAAGGTGATAGGGACGTTAGTGCAAGGGCCTGTGACTTCATTAGCTTGAACCCTTCGGAATTCTTTGGATCAAAGCCGATGAGGACCCTCAGAATTTTATTGATGGAATGTTAAGGACGCTTCGGTTGATACATGCTTCGGACATTGAATCGGTGGAGTTAGCGTCTTATAGATTGAGGGATGTTGCGGTTCATTGGTACACAGTTTGGATGGCTTCACAGTGAGGCAATGCGCCTCCCCGGTATGGGAAGAATTCGTTGATGCTTTCCTCCAACATTATTTGCCTCCGGAAGTTCGGTGAGCTAGAGCCGATAAATTCTTGAATTTGAGGCAAGGTAGCATGAGTGCCTTATAGTATAGTCTCCGCTTCAATTCTTTGGCTAGGTATGCTTCGGCCATGGTAGCGGATATGGGTGACCGAATGCACCGATTTGTGAAAGGCCTAGGGCCACATTTGATAGATATGTGCTTGACTGCGTCCCTTCAGGATAATATGGATATTTCACGCATTTAGGCCCATGCTCATAATTTAGAAGAAAGCCTACAACAAAAAAGAAGTGAGCGTGAGCATGATAGGGGACATAGCAAAAGGGCTAGATCTTCGGGTCTGATGAGTGAGTATAGAAGCGGGCACAGGCAGCAGTTCTCGAGGCATTCAGGCCATTCTATGACTAGTGCGCCTCAACGGTTTTCAGGCCAGAGATTTGATAGATCTACTCATTCCGGGCCGAGTCAGAGTTTTTCTGGTTCGCAGTTCAGAGGTGATTCGGGTCAGGCGAAGCTACCCATACCATGATGTTCCTAGTGTGGGAAGTTACATTGGGGTCAGTGCCGATTGGGTTCAGAGGCTTGCAATTCATGTGGTCGTCTAGGCCATATTATGTGTGATTGCCTCTCAGTTGGTGGTAGAGGTAGGACCCAGCCTTTAGGGTCGGTAGCCGGATCTTCATCGTCAGTATGCCCTTTGGGGCCAGGTTCACATGCGCCAGTTGGCCATGGTAGAGGCAGAGGGAGAGTCCCAGTTCTAGAAGTCCTCAGCACCGTATTTATGCTTTGGCTGGACGCCAAGATCTTGAGTCTTCTCCTGATGTGGTCACAGGTATATTATCGGTATTTTCTCATGATATATATGCTTTGATAGATCTGGGCTCCACATTTTCATATGTTACTCCGTATATTGCGGGTCGGTTTAGAGTCAAATTGGAGTCAATCAGACCTTTTGAGCTGTCTACACCTGTTGGTGAATCGGTAATAGCTAGCCGCGTATATAGAAACTTCATAGTTGTGATTTGTGACCGTCGTACTATGATTGACTTGCATGAGTTAAAATAGTGGATTTTGATGTTATTATGGGCACGGATTGGTTGGCTTCTTGCTATGCCAATGTTGATCGTAGAATGAAAATGGTTCTTTTCCAATTTCCTAGAGAACCAGATTTAGAATGGAAAGGGGATACTGCGTCACCAAAAGGTAGGTTTATTTCCTATCTAAAGGCAAGGAAAGTGATCACAAAAGGTTGCATGTATCATCTAGTCCGGGTTCAAGATGTAAAAGCTGAAACGCCAACTCTTCAGTCAGTTCCTGTAGTAAATGAGTTTCCGAATGTGTTCCGGGAAGAGCTTCCAGGCCTTCCTCCAGAGCGGGAGATTGATTTTGCTATTAATGTGTTGCAAGACATAAAGCCTATATCTATTTCTCCTTATAGAATGGCTCCTGCAGAATTGAAAGAATTGAAGGAGCAATTGAAAGACTTGCTTGAGAAAGGCTTTATTAGGCCTAGTTCATCCCCGTAGGGAGCACCCGTATTGTTTGTCTGAAAGAAAGATGGTTCCTTGTGAATGTGCATTGACTATCGGCAACTGAATAAGGTGACGATTAGGAATAAATATCCTCTTCCGAGGGTTGATGACTTGTTTGATCAATTACAAGGTGCCGAATGGTTTTCCAAGATAGATTTGAGGTCCGGGTATTATCAAGTGAGAGTTAGGGAGAAAGATATCCCTAGGACAGCCTTCAGAACAAGATATGGCCATTTTGAGTTCCGGGTAATGTCATTTGGGCTAACTAATGCACCGACAATGTTTATGGATTTGATGAACAATGTGTTCAGGCCCTTCCTAGATCTATTTGTGATTGTATTCACCGATGATATCTTTGTGTATTCCAGATCCGAGGCATAACACGCGGATCATTTGCGTACTGTCCTTAGAATTCATCAGACTCGAGAGTTATTTGCCAAATTTTCTAAGTGTGTGTTTTGGTTGAACTCAGTGAAATTTTTGGGGCACATTGTTGCAGCCGATGGTATTCGGGTACATAGCCAAAAGATTGAGGTCGTGAAGACTTGGCCAAGGCCCACGACTCCTACGGAGGTTCGTAGCTTTCTGGGTTTAGCAGGTTATTACAGGAGATTTGTTGAAGGTTTTTCTTCGATTTCTGCACTGCTCACAAAGCTGACCCAGAAATCAGCAAAGTTTCAATGGACAGATGGTTGTGAACGTAGTTTCCAAGACCTGAAAGATAGGTTGACTTCTGCCCCAGTCCTGACACTTCCAGAGGGATTGGAAGGATATGTTGTTTATCGCGATGCTTCAAGCATTGGGCTAGGCTGTGTGTTGATGCAACATGATAAGGTGATTGCGTATGCTTCAAGGCAATTACGGAAACATGAGAAAAATTATCCAACCCATGATCTGGAATTGGCTGCAGTGATTCATGTATTAAAGATGTGGAGGCATTATTTATATGGCATCCATATGGATATTTATACAGATCATAAGAGCCTTCAGTATATCTTCAAGCAAAAAGAGTTGAATTTGCGGCAACGACGATGGTTGGAATTACTAAAACATTATGATGTTGATATCCTATATCACCCTGGAAAGGCAAATGTTGTGGCTAATGCTCTTAGCCGTAGATCCATGGGAAGTTTGTATGATGTACGACCAGAGAAAAGATAAGTAGCTCGTGAGCTCCAGCAGTTAGCTAGCCTAGGAGTTCGAGTAGTGGACTCAGGTAGCAGGGGAACTGCCATTCAGAATTCAGCAGTCTCGTCGCTAGTAGTGGAAGTGAAAGAGTGACAATACGAAGATTCCATGCTAATGCATTACAGAGATACACTCCCTCAGAAGGAGAAGTCATCATTTGAGGTTGCAGGAGACGGAGTTCTTCGATGCCGAGGCAGATTATGTGTTCCTGATGTGGCAGGTTTACGCCACCAAATATTGAGAGAAGCTCATTGTTCCCGTTATTCTGTCCACCCCGGAGCAACGAAAATGTACCATATTGGTGGAATGGGATTAAGAATGATATAGCGGAATTCGTAGTTCAATGTCCCAACTGTCAACAGGTGAAAATCGAGCACCAAAAGCCGGGCGGATTGTTGCAAGCTATAGAAATTCCAACTTGGAAGTGGGAAGTGATTAACATGGACTTCATTACAGGCTTGCCCCGTTCTCGACGTAAATATGACTCTATATGGGTGATTGTGGATAGACTCACGAAGTCAGCTCATTTCTTACTAGTCAGGACTACATATGTGGCAGAAGATTATGCAAAGCTTTATGTTAAAGAGATAGTGCGACTCCATGGTGTCCCAACATCTATTATCTCAGATAGAGGAGCTCAGTTTACAGCTAATTTTTGGAAGTCCTTCCAAGAGGGTTTGGGGACTCAAGTGAGCCTTAGCACGACATTTCACCCGCAAACTGATGGACAAGTTGAACATACCATTCAGACTCTTGAGGATATGTTACAGGCATGTATGATAGATTTTGGAGGTAATTGGGATGATCACTTACCCTTCATTGAATTTGCTTATAACAATAGTTATCATTCTAGCATCCAAATGGCACAGTATGAGGCTTTCTATGGGCGAAAGTGTAGATCCCCAATCGGGTGGTTTGAGGTAGGAGAGACTAAATTGATAAGGCCAGACTTAGTCCAACAATCCATAGAGAAAGTTAAGCTCGTACAAGATCGGTTATTAGCAGCTCAAAGTCGTCAAAAGTCCTATGCGGATAATCGTCGAAGGGACTTGGAGTTCCAAGTGAAAGATTGGGTATAATTTATTGGGCACTGTACGAAGTATTTTTAAAAGTGTCACCAATGAAGGGTGTAATGAGATTTGGCAAAAAGGGGAAACTTAGTCCCCGATAGATTGGGCCTTATGAGATCATGCGCAAGGTAGGCAAAGTGGCCTATGAATTAGATCTACCTCCTAATTTGGAGTCAGTTCACCCAGCTTTCCATGTCTCGATGCTTCATAAATGTGTCGGAGATCCTACTAGGATCGTACCAGTAAATGATGTACAAGTGGCAGAAAAGTTAACTTATGAGGAGGTACCCATTGCCATATTAGATAGGCAAGGACGGATGCTTAGAAACAAAGAAGTGGCCTTAGTTAAGGTTTTGCGGAGAAACAATAAACGAGAAGAAATGACATGGGAAGCGGAAAAAATTATGAGATCCAAGTACCCACACTTATTTCAGCCCCTAGAAGGAATCCAAGATGAGACATCAAGATCATAAGGTATGCATGTTTTCTTTTTTATGCATTTGGGTCGTGTATGGCCAAATTCTATTGCTATTATGTTGTGGCCCTGTGAGGCATTGTTATTATGGACTGTTGTGAAAGGATGGTAGTGCCATATTATAGGGGAAACTCTGGCGAAATTGTTATACAATCCCCGACGACTTAACATTCGAGGACGAATGTTCTTAAGGGGGGAAGAATGTTACACCTTGGAAAATTTTCCGTTGATGCATAGTGAATAGACTAATGAATAGCATGAGTATACGTCATTTCAATAAATAAGGAATTACATTTGATGACCCTAGTTAAGATTTCAAAGACATTCAGAGTAAGAGGAGGAAGTTTGTCAAGAGAAGGCAAGACATGCGATAGGTATCGAAAAGGAAATACGAGTAACAAGTTAACGAGGATTTAATAATTCTTTGGAGAAGAGTTATAACGTCCCTTAGATTGTTAATGAGGTGATAGACAAGTGCTGAGAAGGTTCCATAAGGATTGGACATCAAACGAGTCGACGAGAACGAACTTCGGAAAAACTGGGCATTATACGGCCAAACATACTGGCCGTATAAAACATACGGGCCGTATGTTCAATCATATAATTATCAAAGATTTGCATCCCTCTCTAGACCAAATCTACGGCCAGACATACGGTCAGTATAATTTATACGGACCGTATGTTGGTCCATATAAACTGGTCGGGACAGATTTGTGTTATTAATAAGGGATCCAAGTCTCATTTTATTTCATTTCCCTTTCACACCCCTTCTCTCTAAAACATCTCTCTACACTTCTCCCACAATAATTCAAGAGTTATTAGTGATCAAATACATCAAACTAAGTGAATCAAGTGTTAGAAACCCATTAATGTTCATCTAAGGCAAACAATCCAAGTGAAGGTGAAACTAGGGTTTTGCTCAAGTGAGGTGTTTCCACCCAAGGTTCATCCCTACACTATATAAGGTAAGATTTATGGTATTTCCATGTTGTTTAAGGTATTTCAAAGTTGAAACACTTGGATTGTAGAAGGATATAGAAAAATGGGTCATGAAGGTGGGAATAGTATCATTGTGAGTAATAGCTTGAATTGAATCATGATACTTGATGTGTTGTGATATGGTTATGTTATAAATGATGTTAAGATCTTGGGATAGGCATTGTATATGAATAAACGTAATCGTGTGTTATGACCATGGATATGGATTACTTGAAGTGAATTGAGGAATACGGATAATGTAGTTAAATAAAGACTATTGTTATGATATTGTGAATGTTGTTATTGATGTTTGGGAGTTGATGTAAGATACGGAGGAAGTCGTATAAATAAAGGATATTCTGTCCAAATCTCTCTAGCTTTAGTCTTGTATACTAAGCCATCGATTTTCTAATGATAGTATAACTTTAATGAAGGTAGAAACGTGAGCATTGAAGGAGAACGTGCAAGTGATAAAATAGTTGAACGGAAAGGTATGTAAGGCTAACCCTTCTTTCATAAGGCATGGTTCTTTGGCCAAATATCTATTCTTCTATGAGCCTATGATGTCCTCCCAATGATTCTATCTTCAAAGGCTACTAAGCTCATGATTCTCGATACGTTACGAATGTACTAGATTCCTCACATGACGAGTAATCCTATAAAGATAGATGTAATGAACGACGATAATAGTGATAAAGATAATGATGACGACGATAATGATGATGATAATAATGATGATGATGATAATAGTAATGATTCTAAAGATGCTTATGAGCTATTATGTATATGTGTCTATGTATGTCTATTATGGAACCCCGAGCTTATAAGACCATGTAGAATATATATTTATGTAACGTGCGCGCACCTCTGCAGTTGGGTACGGATAACCCTACGGATAACCCTGAAGCCTTAGTAGTGCCAGGTATGTGTAACCCTGAAGCCTTGTTGGCCAGGTATGTATGATAACCGAGCCTAGCCATGGTCGGGTACGTGAAACACTGAACCTTCGTGGTCGGGTATGCTATGTATATGATATGGATATGTATGTGATATAGATATGAGTATGAATACGAATATGATACGAATACGACTAATAATATATATATGAATACGACTATGGTTACGAAATGTAAATGAGTACGGTTACGAATACGGACGTATGTACACAATCTCGCATTAGAAATGGAAAGTCCCTATGAAAAGCTAGTAAGTGCTTATGACGATGATACTCCTATCTCCCATCTTATGCTATTTCCTATGTTGCTTATTGTGCTTCTATAATGATATTGATCATGATTTACATACTCAGTACATTGTTCGTACTGACGTCCTTTTGTTTGTGGACGCTGCGTGATGCCCGCAGGTGGCCAGGGAGATAGGCTTGATCCATAGCTATATTTCTAGGGACTACATAGCGGAGCTCCACTTCATTCAGAGCTATAGCTTTTGGGTATTGATTCTTTTGTGTACATATTTATGGGCATAGCGGGGTCCTGTCCCGCCTAAATTGTGTGACATACTCTCCATAGAGGCTCGTGGACATGTGTATATAGTTAGATATGTTTGGCCTTGTCGGCCTATATTTTGGATGTCATTATGTTAGCCTCGTCAGCTTATGTACATTGTTTTGGGCATTGTTATTAATGGTGATATGTATATATGTATTGTTGCCCAATGGAAATAGTATGATTAATGGATAGAAAGTATGATTTAATATGTGGCTCACCTAGATATAAATGTAAAGGTATGTTAAGAGGTGCCTGGGTGGGCTAGCACCGGGTGCCCGTAGCGGCCCTCCGATTGGGGCGTGACACTTTGATAGGTTGTTTATCACCTAGAAAATATTCCACCCTTAGAATGGGGAGAGGGAAGGGTATTTCTTGCCTTGGTATTTATAAATTGAGCAATGTGATGCATTGAGCCTTCTATTTTTGGACCGTGAACGTATTGAGGCTTTGAGGAAAGAAAAGGTTGTGGCAGAGTGACAGCACTATTCCAGCTCTACTCTGAGGTAGTTTACGGTTTACTTCAGTTAGACTTTGGTTAGTTGAATGTATGTTTGTGATTTCATTAGGACAAAGCACATCCAGTATTCATTACATGATATTGTGTGGTTAAGCTCGTATGTGCTTGTGATTGAATGTTGTGTAGGCTTCATGCCATTGTTGTTGTGTGATTTAATATGCAGTGGGTGTATTGTGATGAGAAGGCAATATAGTCTTCTCGAGGGTATTGTGACATGAAATGATGAGCTGAATACGGATATTGAGAAGGTAAGAAACATTGTTCTGTAAAAGGTATGACAAGGCACACATGTGGCCTAGATTATAAGCTCGTGGTTCGAGGATAGTTTAAAAAATAAGAGGTTTACTATTATATCCCGCGTCCGAGGTTCATTCCGGAGCGGAGGTTGTGCTCGGGTCCGAGGAGTGTTCCAGAATGAGTGGTACATGGACACCATGGGTCCCCTACAGGTCATGACTACTGAGCTATGACATCAGATAGCATGTGTGTACAGCGAGTGGGGGCATAGTGGTACAATTATCTCCATTACAGTTGACGTGTTTGTGATTCTTAGCAATTTGGTGATTCTTGTGTTTGTCTGTGGTTGACTTGTTGTTATGTATTGATATTCGTGAATGATTGACTGGCTTGTTATTTTATTGATTTCATTAGATATGTATGATACTAATATTAGTCAGTCTGTGATGCTTACCGGTACATAGTGTTTGTACTGATACCACCTTGTTGCATTCTTTGAGTGCAGATTTTGATATAGAGACTGCTACTCATCCTCCTATCTAGCGCAGAGGATAATTGCTGACAGATTTTGGGGTGAGCTTTTTCTCATGCCAGGCCGCCCGAAGACCTTCTACTTATGATGTCTTTTCTTATTCTTGACATTATGGATATTTATTAGAGAGATTTCAGTTCTTAGAAGTGTTTTTGGCTTAGAGTCCTGTACGATCACTTTCGGATTTTGGGGAATTTGTAATAGTTAGACTTCCGCAATTGTTTCAGGTATTTTATGGCATGACTTACTCAGTTTATTGGATGTGTGAATGAGTATAATCGTTTGACTTATTTAATATAAAATCAGACTTGAATGAATAGAGATCTTGTGTGTTGGTTCGCCCACTAGGATTTAGTGGGGTGCCAGTCATGGAGGGTTTCGTCGTGACAAAGTTGGTATCAGAGCTTTAGGTTTGTCGATCTCATCGTACCAAGACATCTCTAGCAGTGTCTTGTAGATCGATGCAGAGACGTCTGTACTTATCTTCGAAAGGTTGTCGGACACTAGGAAAACTCCCTTTTCTTTCTTCTTTCGTGTTACTATATTCCAATTGGTATCTGTTGATTCAAATTAGTATCTGACTATCCTTCATTCTATCGCAGATGGAGAGAAGACGCGCATCAGTAGCTAGAGGAAGAGGTGGAGGTAGAGAAGCTGGCAGAGGGGCGACCCCAGCTGTGGGTGGCGTCCCAGTGGTTGACCACGTGCCTCTAGTGGTTGCTAACGAGGCAGCGGGAGTTGCAGCTGCACCAGCCCAACCAGTTGCAGCACCAGTTCCACCAAAAGCTGCAGCTACTCAGGGTGTACTAGACGCGATAGCACAAGTGTTGAATCTGTTGCGTGGGTTAGCACAGACCGGAGCTATACCAGTGGGTCTAGTAAGTAAGGGCACAAGGGTAGCGGCTCCAAATCCGGACAGAGCACAGGCTCCGGGGGTTCAGCACGCGGCAGCAGTGGTGTCTCGCTTGGATGAGTTTTCGGGTTTTGAGGACTTCCCGAGGCCTGTTGCAAGGCCAGCGATGACTAGTGAGGAACATGATCTGTTTTGCAGGTTCATAAAAATAAAGCCTCCTGTATTTTATGGTACTGAGTCGGAAGACGTATATGATATCATCATCGACTGTCATGAGCGGCTCCATAAGATGGGGGTCGTGGATAAGTACGGGGTAGAGTTTGTGACGTTCCAATTCTTGGGCGATGCCAAGCTTTGGTGGAGGGCTTATGTGGAGTGTAGGCCAACTGGGTCTCCTCTGTTGACTTGGGTCTAGTTTTACTCCATGTTTTTGGACAAGTACGTTCCGCGTGCTCTGAGGGACCGAAGGAAGGATGAGTTTGCTACTATTGATCAGGGTAACTTGTCAGCTCATGTGCATTAGTCCCGTTTCTACTCTCTATCCCGATATGCCATTCGGTTTCTGCCCACTGAGGGGGACAGAATACGGCGATTTGTGAAGGGGTTGAACACTGGGCTTCAGTTATCGGCTCTTCAGCTTGTAGCCACTAGGGCTTCGTTTCAGGAGGTAGTGGAGCACGTCCGTACTGTTGAGGGTATTAAGCAGGAGAGTCAGGCAAAGCATGTAGAGAAGAAGGCCCATAGGGGTGGGATGTTTAGCAACTCTTTATCGATGGGTCAGAGTTCACATGTTTTTTCAGGGCATCCAGTTCAGTCCGCGATGCAGGTGTCAGCTGGGGGCCTATTAGAGGCAAATTATCAGGCTTCCGAGCAGCATGGAGGCTACACTTCTTCATCGGCATTTGTTCAGCGGCCTACACTGGACCGTGCTTGCTTCGAGTGTGGTGAGATAGGGCATATTAAGAGATATTGCCCCAGACTTAGACAGAGTGGGCAGGGGACTCCGTATCAGGCTCTCCGAGCTCCTTATGCACCAGATCGAAGGGGTAAGGATCGCGCACCTGCAGGGCGGGGCGTCCACACCGCTAGTAGGGGTGGTACCCTGCCTAACCGAGGCGGTTCTCAGACAGGTAGAGGTGGACAGCAGCCCGACCAGGGCGAGGCTCAGACTGGTAACTGTAATCGGGGTGGTACATAGGTGACAGGGGGGCGCAATCATTTGTACGCCTTCCCAGGTAAACCCGAGGTTGAGGCCTCCGATGCAGTTATCATAGGTACTATCTCTGTTTATGAGCGTATGGCTTCTGTTTTGTTTGATCCGGGTTCTACCTTTTCCTATGTATCTACCTATTTTTTTGTGGGTCTGGATATGATGTGTGACACTCTTGATACCCCTATTTTTGTGTCTACTCCTATTGGGCATTCTGTGGTAGTGGATAGCGTCTACCCTGCATGTGCAATTTATTTTATAGGATATAGTACTTGGGCAGATTTGATGATTTTAGACATGGTAGATTTCGATGTTATTTTGGGTATAAGTTGGTTGTCCCCGCATTATGCTATACTTAATTGCCACTCTAAGATTGTTACACTAGCCATGCCCGGGGTACCTAGACTCGAGTGGAAGGGTAACCTTAGTCCCCTCCCTAAGAAAGTAATATCCTATGTTCATGCTAGAAAGCTAGTAGAGAAGGGTTGTTTAGTTTATCTGGCACATATCCGTGATACCAGTGTAGATACTCCATCCCTCGATTCGGTTCCAGTGGTACGCGAGTTTGCGGATGTGTTCCCCGCGGACTTGCCTGGTATGCCAGCGGATCATGATATTGACTTCAGGATTGACTTAGACCCAGCAACTCGTCCTATCTTTATTCCACCTTATAGGATGGCACCAGCAGAATTTAGAAAACTGAAGGAATAGTTGCAAGATCTTCTAAGTAAGGTGTTTATTCGCCTGAGTGCCTCTCTGTGGGGCACTCCTGTGTTGTTTGTTAAGAAGAAGGATGGGTCTATGCGTATGTGTATTGATTACCGACAGCTGAATATGGTAACTGTCCAAAACAAGTATCCCATCCCCCGTGTTGATTACTTGTTTGATCAGTTACAGGGAGCTTCGGTGTTCTCGAATATTGACCTAAGGTTGGGGTATCATCAGTTGAAGATTCGGGCGAAAATTATTCCTAAAATGGCTTTTCGGACCAGGTATGGGCACTTTGAATTCTTGGTTATGTATTTTGGGCTTACAAATGCCCCAGTTGCGTTTATGGATTTGATGAACAGTGTGTTCAAACCCTACCTAGACTCATTTGTTATAGTGTTCATTGATGATATCCTGGTGTACTCTTGGAGTAAGGAAGAGCATAAGAAACATTTGAGAATTGCTATTGGAGTGTTGCGGGAGAAGGAATTGTATGTGAAATTCTCCAAGTGTGAATTTTTGTTGTCTTCTGTGTCTTTCTTGGTGCATGTGATTTCGAAGGAGGGTATTATGGTGGATCCTCAGAAAATTTAGGCAGTCAAGGAATGGACTAGGCCCACATCAGTGATCGAGATCCGTAGTTTTGTGGGTCTGGCTAGCTACTATCGTCAGTTTGTGAAAGGGTTTGCTTCTATTGCTTCTCATATGACCCAGTTGACTCAGAAAGAGGTACAATTTCAGTGGTCCAATGAGTGTGACGAGAGCTTTCAAAACCTCAAAACATTATTGACTACCGCACCGATTATGGCATTGCCCGTTGAGGGTAAGGATTATGTTGTTTATTGTGATGCTTCACGCTCTGGTTTGGGTGCCATTTTGATGCAGAAAAAGAAGGTGATTGCTTATGCTTCTCAGCAGTTGAAGGTGCATAAGAAGAACTATCCTACTCATGATCTAGAGTTGGCAGCGGTGGTGTTTGCATTGAAAATCTAGAGGCACTACTTGTATGGTGTCCATTGTGAAGTGTACACAGACCATCGCAGTTTGCAACATGTGTTCACTCAGAAAGATCTGAACTCTAGACAGTGGAGGTGGATGGAACTGCTAAAGGACTATGGCATCAACATTTGTATCACCCTGGTAAGGCTAATATGGTAGCTGATGCATTGAGTCGGAAGTCAGCTAGTATGGGAAGTCTGGCTCGTTTAATTTCTTCTGAGCGTCCGTTTGCTAAAGAGGTATAGACTCTGGCTAACAGTGTTATGAGACTGGATATCTCTAACACAGGTAAGGTGTTGGCTTGTATAGAGGCTCGGTCATCATTTTTAGAGCAGATTAAGGCTAAGCAGTTTGAAGATGCTAAGCTATGTAAAATACGAGATAAGGTGTTGCGTGGTGAGGCTAAGGAGGTCGTGATTGATGAGGAGGGCAGCTGCGAATCAAGGGGCGAGTGTGCATGCCACATGTGGGCGACTTGATTAAGACCATTCAAACAGAGGCTCATAGTTCGAGGTATTCTATCCACCCTGGTGTCACTAAGATGTATTGTGATTTGAGACAACATTAATGGTGGACTATGATGAAGCGGGATATTGTAAAGTTTGTTGTGCAGTGCCTAAATTTCCAACAGGTGAAGTATGAACATCAAAACCCCGGGGGTACATTGCAGAGAATGCCCATTCCTGAATGGAAGTGGAAAAGAATACCTATGGATTTTGTAGTGGGTCTTTCGAAGACACTAGAGAAGTTTGACTCTATCTGGGTTATTGTTGACAGGTTGACCAAGTCTGCTCACTTTATTCCAGTGAAGATAACTTATGATGCAGAGAAGTTGGCTAAAGTTTACATTCGGGAGGTACTTAGACTCCACGGGGTTCCTATCTCCATCGTGTCCGACAGGGGTACCACGTTCATATTTAGGTTTTGGCAGTGTTTACTTGAGGAGTTAGGTACGAGGTTAGATCTTAGCACAACCTTTCATCCTCAGACTGACGGGCAGTCTGAGCGGACTATTCAGGTTCTGGAGGATATACTTCGTGCATGCGTGATAGATTCCTATTGGGTGGTTCGATGCGTTTGAGGTGAGGCCTTAGAGCACTGATATTCTGAGGGAGTCCCTAGAGAAGGTAAAGGTGATTAAGCCAAGCTGTTGGCAGCGCAGAATAGGCAGAAAGAGTATGCGGACTGCAAGGTCCGAGATCTTGAGTTTGAGGAAGGGGAGCAAGTGCTATTGAAGGTCTCACCCATGAAGGGTGTGATGAGGTTTGGGAAGAAGGGCAAGCTTAGCCCGAGGTTCATTAGTCCGTTTGAGATTCTCAAACGAGGTGGCTTACAAAGTTGGCTTTACCTCCAGGGTTATCAAGCGTTCATCCGGTGTTCGATGTGTCGATGTTGAAGAGGTACCACGGCGATGGTTCCTATATCATCCGTTGGGAATCGGTTTTGTTAGATGAAAATATGTCGTATGAGGAAGAGCACATTGCTATCTTAGACAGGGATGTCCGCAAGTTAAATTCCAAGGAAATAGCCTCCGAAAACATTTCAGTGGAAGAATCGACCAATGGAAGAAGCTACTTGGGAAACAGAGGCGGATATGCGTAACAAATACCCTCAGCTTTTCGCCAACTCAGGTAACTCCTCCTTAGATTCTCATCCTTATCCGTTTGGGGATGAACGGTGTCTTAATTGGTATCTGTTGTAATGACCCTTCCGGTCGTTATGGGAATTTAGGACTCCGTTGGGAATTCCGAGGCCACGGGTGGATTCGTAGGGCGTCTTTTTGTATCTGTGCATGTTTTGTGTTGTGTTGTGAGGCCTTGGATGAAATTTGGGGTGATAGGGGGAAAACAGGGCAGAAAGCTGACCTCACTGCCCAAAATGGACCGCTGCAGCAGTGGGATTACCGTTGAGGCAGTACCCCTATAGTGGTGCCTCGATTGCTGCAAGCGACCATCCATTTCTTTGGTGGCCGCTGTGACAGAAGGTGGACCGCTATGGCGGTACCGTTATGGCAGTGAACCGACTGCCATAGCAGTCAGGAGGGAAAATTAGGGACCTCTATAGCGGTCACTTGACCGCCATAGCAGGATTGCTGCAGCGGCATAGTGACCGCCGCAGCGGTCGACTGGAGGCAGTAGCTGGGTTTTTAATGCCTTAGTTTTATTTTCTCATTCATAACACCCCAACACACTTCCCAATAAATACTTAGAGAGAATTTTCAAGCTAGGGCAAGACAACCTTGCGAGGTAAGTTCCATTGCTTTTCATTTTATCATTCCTTTCCCCTTCATTATTGTAATCATCTCTATGAGTCTTTAATGCTGAAATTAAAATAGAAACCCTAGAATATTAATAAACCTTCTAAACTTGATGGGTTATGGTTAGTATCGCTTAGTTACCATCTAAATGCATTGGTTAGTTGCTCTTGATCATAAATTGAACAGTTAGAGACATAAACGAAGTGATTAGAGACCTAGGGTTCTGTAAAAATGGTGTCTTTGCCATAGAAATTTGTTGCAATAGGAATGTTTGATAGAATGTGGTAGAAATTGATGGTTTATGGATATTAGGGGCTTCGATAGGTTGTTTATCACCTAGAAAATCATCCACCCTTAGAATTGGGAGAGGGAAGGGTATTTCTTGCCTTGGTATTTGTAAATTGAGCAATGTGACTCATTGAGCCTTCTATTTTTAGACCGTGAATATATTGAGGCTTTGAGGAAAGGAAAGGTTGTGGCAGAGTGACTGGCACTGTTCCAGCTCTACTCTGAGGTAGCTTACGGTTTACTTCAGTTAGACTTTGGTTAGTTGAATGTATGTTTGTGATTTCATTAAGAGAAAGCATGTCTAGTATTCATTATATGATATTGTGTGGTTAAGCTCCTATGTCCTTGTGATTGAATGTTGTGTAGGCTTCATGCCATTGTTCCTGTGTGATTTCATCAGTAGTGGATGTATTGTGATGAGAAGTTAATATAGTCTTCTCGAGGGTATTGTGACATGAAATGATGAGGTGAATATGGATATTGAGAAGGTAAGAAACATTGTTCTGTAAAAGGTATGACAAAGCACACATTTAGCCTAGATTATGGGCTCGTGGTCCGAGGATAGTTTCGAAAATTAGAGGTTTATTGTTATATGCCGCGTCCGAGGTTCGTTCCTGAGCGGAAGTTGTGCTCGGGTCCAAAACGTGTTCCGGAATGAGTGGTACATAGATACCATGGGTCCCCTACAGGTCATGACTACTGAGCTACGACATCAGATAGCATGTAGGTACAGCGAGTGGGGGTATAGTGGTACATTTATCTCTATTGCAGTAGACGTGTTTATGATTTTTGGCAATTTGGTGATTGTTGTGTTTGTCTGTGGTTGACTTATTGTGATGTATTGATTTTCGTGAATGATTGACTGGCCTGTTATATTATTGATTTCATTAGATATGCATGATACTAATCTTAGTCGGCCTGTGATGCTTACCGGTACAGAGTGATTGTACTGATACCACCTTGCTGCATTCGTTGAGTGCAGATTTTGATATAGAGACTGCTACTCATCCTCCTATCTAGCGCAGAGGATAATTGCTGACAGATTTTGGGGTGAGCTTGTTCTCATGCCAGGCCGCCCGAAAACCTTCTACTTATGATGTCTTTTCTTATTCTGGACATTATGGATATTTATTAGGCAGATTTCAGTTCTTAAACGTGTTTTTGGCTTAGAGTCCTGTACGATGACTTTTGGATTTTAGGGAATTTGTAATAGTTAGACTTCTGCACTTGTTTCAGTATTTTATGGCATGACTTACTCAGTTTATTTGATGCGTGAATGAGTATAATCATTTGACTTGTTTAATATAAAATCAGACTTGAATGAATAGAGATCTGGCGTGTTGGTTCGCCCACTAAGATTTAGTTGGGTGCCAGTCATGATGGGTTGGGGCGTGATAAAGTTGGTATCAGAGCTTTAGGTTCGTCGATCTCATCGTACCAAGACATGTCTAGCAGATCCTTGTAGATTGGTACGGAGACGTCTGTACTTATCTTCGAGAGGTTGTCGGACACTCGGGAAAACTCTCTTTTCTTTCTTCTTTCGTGCTACTTGATTCCAATTGGTATCTGCTGATTCTAATTGTTATCTGACTATCCTTCATTCTCTCGCAGATGGCGAGAACACGCACGACAGCAGCTAGAGGAAGAGGTGGAGGCGGAGGAGCTGGCAGAGGGGTGGCCCCAGTTGGGGGTGGCATCCAGTGGTTGACATTGTGCCTCCAGTGGTCCCTAACGAGGCAGCGGGAGTTGCAGTCGCACCAGCCCAGCTAGCAGCAGTACCAGTTCCACCAGGAGCTGTAGCTGCTCAAGGTGTACTAAACGCGATGGCACAAGTGCTGAATCTGTTGCATGGGTTAGCACAGACCGGAGCTATACCAATGGGTCCAGCAGGTAGGGGCGTAAGGGTAGCTGTTAGAAAGAAACCGGCTTGCTGAACCAGATCCAGACAAATTGCGGAGCAAACGTGGAACTTTTTCTTATGCAGCTGATCAAGATAGGGTGCCCATGAGAGTCAAGCTCTCCGGCCAGGATTTGGAAGCCATCCAATCTCAAACTCAGCCACAATTTTTTCTGCTTTATTTTTCTTTACTAAAAATTATGACCGGTGGAATGCACACCGGGTAATCTGAAAGCGTTCCCACATAAGGGATATGCTCCTCTCCAGTGAGTCGAACTACATGTGACCTAATTCTTAGAGACCAGGGATATGTAGGCGGGCTCAAGACCAGAGAGTCGGTCACATTCCAGCAGCTGTCCAGAGAAACCCTGGTCTCTGCACCGGGAATCTTAGGACCTTCCTTCCGAATCACTTAAAAGTATTTAGTTGAGTCGAACTACGAGCGGTCTGAATTCTCGTATATCCCGAGCTATGTAGGAAACCCAGAAGACAAGGTCCGGCCACGTATGTGAAAATTGCATGAAATTGAAGGTTAAGATGAGTCGAGTTAGTAAAAAATTAGGGTTAGTTAAATTTCGTTGCTCGGGGATGGTCTCGCCATCCCCGAACACCGAAGGGGCAATTGTTGACACCTAATTTTTGACTCCCCCATAATTTATTTTAATTACTCAGGGTCTTTGGATGATAAATAAAATGAGCTACGCATTTGGAAGGGATTAAAGTAATTTTTATCTATAGATTTAGAAATTAATTGGTACATTTTATGACATTTGTGAAATATTTGTTAGAATTAATCAAGAGAAAAATAATTTTGAATAACTTTTTTACTTAAGTGTTAAATTGTCAAAAGTCAAAATTGACTAATTATTTATTCCCTTTAATCCAAGGAATTTGAGTAAGTAAAGGAATTGACCATTTTACTCCTCAATCTTTAATTCATTGTGTTTGCATAATTTATTGAAATTAACAATTTGTTTTAGTGTTTAATTAGATTAATTAATCAATTAGAGGGTAAAAATTGCAGCACTCATTTAGATTTAAAACCAATTAAGGCTATACTTGCAAATCAGGGCTGTTTAAATAATTAGACGTGTTTTAAAATTAATTAAAAATGCTAATCATGTCTCAATTTCTATGATGTGATCAATAATCGAAAGTTGGATTTTCTTATTTATTTTGGTCTACCCATTTTACCACCTATATATGTATATACAACCGATATACGTAAATATACATGTATGATATACATAAATTAGGGTCCCTTCCCTTTCCTTTTATTTTGGACAAGGTCCAGCCCAACAAATTGGACCGACCTGGCCAAACTAAGCACATCAGACATAAAGGTCATATCCCTTTCCATTTCCTCATTTGTCACATACCAAACAAACCCCACCCCTGTCTTTCCTCTCCCCTCTCCCTAGAAACCCTAGTAGCAACCTTTGTTTTCTCTCCCCTCTCTCTTCCTAATATGGCAAAGTTCGGAGTACACAAAGCCACAGCAGGCTTTGGCGGGTTCATTTGAGTGAAACCCTCAAAGTTTCAACCTCAAATCCTTTGTTTTGTCCCAAACACAGTACTAATCTTTGTTACTTTTACTTTTCTTTTTATTTCTTGAATCAAGCATGCGATTTTCTGGATTTTTGATGTTGGACGAATTGCATTTTCATTGGCTAATGAGGAAATGCCCTGGATCGACCTAGATAGGTCATATCCGACCGTGTATGTGTTATTTTACTTTGAATCTCAGTCGTTAATTCATTTATTGAGTGTTTGCATCTGAAAATCTATTTGGTACCACATCGAATTTCAAGTCTTGGAATGGACTTTGGGGTTCTATAAATGGAACCCCAACCTTCACCACAAAAACAAGTTTCACAACCTAAAAGCCTGAATTTGAGTATAAAAGCTCGAGATTCAGGCTTTAGTAAAATTTTAAGACTTGGCTTTTTTAAAGTTCGAGTCTTTTTAGTTCTAAAAATTTGCATTTTTCTTTTGTGTGGCTGGGTTTGCGATTTGGAAGCACACAAGCTTTAAATTCATTCTTGTTCACGGCTGCACCTAAAAAAGGCAACATTTTAATCTTGTTATTTATGTTGTTATTTTTAGTTGTTTTGTTATATTATAATACCCAGTTTTGTTGTTAGTTTTGTTTTTGGTTTGATTAGTGGTAATTTGCTACCTTAGTAATACTTAAAATTCATCAGGAATTTGAGATAGATATCATACTCTTGTCCTCACTAGTGATATGGTTAGCCTGAATAGTGGTTGTTTGTATGGACTATTGGTTGTTTGTATGGACTATTGGTTGGTTGTATGGACTAAGTATGTGTGTGCCTGGATAATGTTCCTGATGTTGCTCCATTAGTGAAGATGCATAAATTGAGGTGCGCTTTGTTAGATGCTAAGGTCCCTGCTTGGGTGTTCATCCATTAAACATAATGAATTATAATTATATGACTGACATTAGTGACTTTAGTAACCTTCTAGATTAATGTTAATCCTGTTAACAAGTGTGAGATTGCTAGAAAAATTGTAATGATCCAAGTTGAGTAGTTTAAGGTCTTGATGAGGGTCGAATAAGTTCACTTTGACAGTATACTTGAATACGGAGCTTTAACTAAAGTTGTTTAGAAGACACAGAGATCATTACATGATTGTTTTGAGCATTAACTTGAGTTGTGTGACTTGTTTATGAGACTGCTTTGCTTCAGATGCCTATATGACATGTTTATTAGATCACTATTTGATTACTTGCCCTCTTAATGTGATAATATTTGTTTAAAGGGTCTAATGACTTAAACATATCCCTTAATGTTGTTGTATGACCTTGTCTGGTTTAGTACTTGTTTAGTTGATCCATATCTAAACATAGTCCTCATACGAATTAGGAATTAGTTAAAGGGGAAAGGACTTGGTCCATTTGGGTTAAAGAGTGAGCTCCAGGATCTGTCCTAAAAGTTGAAAATACATAGGGTATATACTAAGTACTCAAGATTGTATATAGATCCTTAGTATATTGCAAGATGAGTCAAGTATATATATAGGATATACACTTTGAGAAAATAGAAGGAGAACCCCACTAAGTCTTGGACCCTCAGTTGGGCCTTGAGTGAAGAAATGGGCTTAGGCTAGTTTGTCATACAGGAAATGAAAGGGAATTTATGTGTTCTACATTTGTGATTAGGCGCTGGGCCATTAAGGCCCAAGGCCCAATGACATATATATATATATATATATATATATATATATATATATATCAGGAGACAAACCAAATCTATCGGAGTGACGTAAGGTCATTGCACCTCTGATTGACATTATGAAACTAATATCATCACATAACTTACTTTCAAGAAGCAATGAACATAAGACATCAATGAGCTTCATAACATGGAAACAAGAGACATAATTTACGAGCTTTCTAAGAGTAGAATCGTTATGAATATCATTCGCTTACGTTGGTTTCATCTTTGTCATGCCCAAAGAAGGAAGAGAACAGCCTTAACATACCTCAAGCCATCCGAGCAACTCAACAACGAACTTCCCACAACTAGCGTGTCAATCCTATAACAAACGAATACATATACGACTAAGATGGCGCTCGTATATTATGTATATCAATTGATAATTTGATCCTAAAATGAAACGGGCAGCATTTCTCTTAATTCCTTAGTCCTACTAACATATGCAGCAACCAATAACAACAACAACAAGGTTATATAATTCCTTTATACTTATTTTGACAAGTATTCCAAGATACACTTCAACAATCCAATATACGCTTTGTATACCACATTTTATACACTTCTTCCTTACTCAACTATCTAGCAAAATCTATCATAACGTGATAACAACATCATCTACTATGCAATTACAAGGAAAACAATTCAATAATACAGTAACAACATGACTAAAACAGTCCACAAACTAACTCTCTCCAGTTATCGATTTTAGATACTAGTAATTAACCTTAAGCACAAGTAAGAACACAATATACTCACCTCTCACAGCAGCTTCAAGTCGGAATCCAAGAGTTCCCAAGCTTACAATCACCCTTAAAGGGTCTTCAACACCAAAGAGATGGGTTTCCTTACTTCTTTCCTTGTACTTGAGCTAGTTATGGTTGGATTCACCTTAAAATCCTTGTGAACTATTTAAGGAGACTTAGAGAGGGTTTAGGGTCGTGGTCTTGAAGAAAAATGATGAGGAATGAGCATTGGAATGGATTAAAGTGCAAAAGGTCGTCCACCACCTCAATTTGACGAACCGTCAAACGGTTCTGCGGCTGTCAATCTGGTCCGTCAAGTGGACAACCCCAAAATACCTCACTGTGACTATTTCACGGTGGAGAGCCACCATTTTGACGACCGTCAAACTATTTTGCGGACTGTCAAATGGTCCATCAAATTGCACTTTCCAACAAACTTGTTTTCTTCGACTAGTTTAACCTCTAATCCTTCCAATACATACTAAACATGAACTTAACCCTTCGTATACATAAGATAGGCATGCCTACTATCGATACCCTCGAAGAAATTCCCACCGTCTAAAGATAGGACCACTAACATACAATGAATCTCGACATACAAAACTATGAGGTGTAACATCCTTTCCCCTTAGAAACATTCGTCCTCAAATGTTAAACTTTCAGTGATCTTATAGAAATTTTGACAGAGTATCCTCTGTAACTGTATAACTTCCAACCTGCCACGCAGCAAACTAAATAATATAATGCCTCACAGGGCCACAAAAATCAATATAATGGCCCTACACAACCAATAACAGAATCTAGTGACATATACACACCTGAAGATTGTGATGTCTCATCATGAATCTTCTCTAGAAGCGAAAACAAGTGCGGATATCTAGTTCTCATGTCTTCCTCAGCTTTCCAAGTCATCTCCTCGATATTATGGTTCCTCCAGAGGACTATTATCGAAACCACATCCTTGGTTCTCAACCTATGGACCTGTCGATCTAAAATGACAATAGGGACTTCCTCAAATGATAATTGTTCTATAACCTGTACATCATCAATAGGTACAACTCTGGAAGGATCTCCGATAAACTTACGGAGCATTGACACATGGAAGACCGGATGTACAAACTCTAATTATGGAGGTAGATCTAACTCATAAGCCACCTGGCTTACTCGGTGCATAATCCTGTAAGGCCTTATATATTGAGGGTTAAGCTTGTCATTCTTATCAAATCTGATAACGCCTTTCATCGATGATACCTTTAAGAATACCTAGTCCTCTACCTAAAATTCTAAGTCTCGTCATTGATTATCTGCATAAGACATCGGAGGACTCTGAGCTGCTAATAATCTATCCTGAATACTTCTCCACTGCATGCTGAATCAAATCTGGCTCCACCAACTTAGATTCCCCAACCTCGAACCATCTGATAGGTGATCTACACTTCCGTCCATATAAAGCCTCATATGGGGCCATCTGAATACTGGAATAGTAGCTACTATTATACCCGAACTCGATAAGCGGTAAATGATCATCCCAGCTACCTTTGAAATCTATCACACATGCTTGTAGCATATCCTCGAGTGTCTGAATGGTACGTCAGCCTATCCATCTGTCTGGGGATGGAATGTTGTAATAAGATTTACCTGTGTCCCCAATCCCTTCTAGAAAGACTTCCAGAAGTTAGCTATGAACTATGCACCCCTATCTGAGATAATACATAGTCGAACACCATGAAGTCAAACTATCTCCTTAATGTATAACTTCGCATAATCCTCTGCTGAATAAGTAGTCCTAATAGGCAGAAAATGGGCTGATTTTGTAAGTCTATCAACAATCACCCATATCGAATCAAACTTGCACTGAGAACGAGGTAAGCCTACAATGAAGTCCATATTGATCGCGTCCTATTTCCACGTCAGAATCTTAATATATTGCAACAATCCACCAGGTCTTTGGTGTTCAATCTTGACCTGCTGACAATTAGGGCACTAAGCTACAAACTCGTCTATATTTTTCTTCTTACTATCCCACCAATACACGTCTCTGACATCATAATACATCTTCGTCGTCCTTGGATGAATAGAATAGCGGGAGTAATGAGCCTCTCCCATGATCTAATGACGTAACCCTGCAACATCAGGAACACACAGTCTGCCTTGATATTTGAGGACTCCATCTCCAGTAATCTCAAAGAGTGTCTTCTCCTTCTGAGGGGTAGTATCTCTGTAATGGACTAACATAGGATCCTCATACTGGCACTCCTTAACCTCAGCCACTAAAGATGAGGCTACTGAATCCTGAATAGTAGCTCCTGCATCGCTCGAGTCTAATAATCGAACTCCTAGGCTAGCCAACTGGTGAATCTCATGAGCTAACTCCCTTTTCTCTGGCCATTAATAAGATAGGCTACCCATGGATCTGCGGCTAAGGGCATCTGTCACTATATTGGCCTTCCCTGGATGATACAGAATATCAACATCATAATCTTTCAATAGCTCTAACCATAGCCTCTGACGCAGATTCAACTCCTTCTACTTAAAGATGTACTGAAGGCTCTTCTGATCGGTATAAATATCAACACGAACGCCCACAACATTAACGCATGAACCACTGCGGCTAAATCTAGATCATGGGTCGGATAATTTTTCTCGTACTTCCTCAGCTGCCTTGAAGAATAAGCGATAACCTTACCGTGTTGCATCAACACACAATCCAATCCAGTGCCCGAAGCATCACAATAAATTGCATGACCCCCTGATCCCTTTGGGAGGGTCAGAACTGGCGCCAAAGTAAGTCTGTCCTTCAACTGCTCAAAGCTCCGCTCACAAGTGTCAGTCCACTGGAACTTAGCTGCTTTTTGAGTCAGCTTCATCAGTGGTGCTGAAAGGGAGGAGAAACTTGCAGCGAATCTCTTGTAATAACCTACCAAACCCAGGAAACTACGACCCTCTGTTGGTGTCGTGGGTCTAGGCTAAGTTTTCATGGTTTCTATCTTCTGCGTATCAACCTTGATGCCCTCATCTGATATAATATACCTTAGGAAAGCCACAGAGTTTAACCAAAACTCACATTTAGAAAACTTTGCATACAACTTCCGATACTGAAGGACTCTGAGTATAGCACCTAAATGATCTGCATGCTCAGCCTCTGATCGAGAGTAAACCAAGATATCATCAATAAACACCATCATGAACATATCTAGGAAGGTTCTGAATACACTGTTCCTCAAGTCCATAAATATTGCTAGCGCATTAGTCAAACAGATAGACATCACACAAAACTC
Organism: Lycium barbarum; assembly: GCF_019175385.1. Lineage (NCBI taxonomy): Eukaryota > Viridiplantae > Streptophyta > Magnoliopsida > Solanales > Solanaceae > Lycium > Lycium barbarum. The sequence continues at coordinate 98,914,013 of NC_083345.1, read as the reverse complement.
AAAGTGACCATATCTGGTCCAAAATTCTGTGTTCGGAATGTCTTTCTCTCTAACCCTAACCTGATGGTAACCAGATCTCAGATGTATCTTCGAGAAACATCTGGCACCCTACAACTGGTCAAACAAATCATCAATCCTCAGAAGCGGATGTTTATTCTTTATCGTCTCCTTATTCAGATGCCTGCAGTCAATGCACATCCGTAATGAGCCATCCTTCTTCCTTACAAACAAGACAGGTACTTCCCACGGCGATGTACTAGGCTTGATAAAGCCTTTCTCGAGCAAGTCGTTTAGCTGCTCTGTCAGCTCTCTCAACTCAGCTGGTGCCATCCTATAAGTAGGACTAGATATCGGCTGAGTATCTGATAAAACATCGATAGAAAAGTCAATCTCTCTTTTTGGCGGAAAGCCAGCAAGCTCATCTGGAAGCACATCTGGAAACGCATTGACTACTGGAATAGACTGGACAGTCGTTGACTCTACTTCTGCATTCTGAACTCAGAATATATGATAAATACAGCCCTTTGCAATCATCTTCCTTGTCTTGAGATAGGAAATAAACCTACCTCTCGGCGACACTGCATTACCCTTCTATTCCAAGACTGGCTCACCTGAAAACTAAAATCGAACCATCTTGGTTCTACAATCATCATTAGCATAACAAGAGGCTAACCAGTCCATACCCGTAATAACATCGAAATCCACCATATCTAACTCAATCATATCAACTACTGTATGAAGATTACAAACTATGACTATACAAACTCAGTATACCTATCTAGTTATCACTAGATCACCAACAAGTGTAAACACCTCAAAGGGTCTAATCGACTCGGGTTCCACCCCAAACTTACCAGCAGTAAAAGGAGTGACATATGACAACGTAAAACCTGGATCTATCAATACATATACATCATGGGAGGAAACTAACAATATACCTATAACAACATCAGGTGATAACTCAATATCTTGTCGACCAACCAAAGCATAAATGCAGTTCTGGGGACCGCTCGACCTAGACGCTCCATCTCTGCCTCTACCACGACCAGCTGATGTCTAAGAACCCTACCCCGAAGGGCGTACTAATGACGAACAACTTGCTACAGATCCTGCCAGCTGAACCGTACCTCTTCCGCCCCTCATCGGACACTCTCTCATAATATGGCTTAGATAGCCACAAGCATAGCAAACATCTGAACCCAAATGATACTGCCAACATACCACCTACCACACTGAGTACATCATGTCAAAAGCAGCCTATCCCGCCTAACTCACCCTTTTATTGAGAACCGAAGTCTTTAGAACCCTAACCCGGTCCTAAATAGGTAGATCGATCAAAGCTCTAGCACGTGAACTGTGGAGGCGAACTAGCCTCTGGATGGGCTGAATGCCTAGGATACTGCTGTCTCAGACCACCTCTGAACTTACTGAAGGAACATGAAGATCTAGCTCACTTACCCTGGCCCTTATCATGCTCACGCTCAGCCCTCTACTGCTGCTTACGCTCTTCGAGGCCCTGAGTGTATACCTGAATGAGAGAAATATCCATACCTGTCTGAAGTGCGACCGTCATGCAATCATCAATCAGGTGTGGTCCCAAACCAATCACGAACCAGTGGACCCGATCCTCCATCTTAGCTACAACAGTGGGAGTATACCTAGCCAATGAATTAAATTGAAGACTATACTCTCGAACACTCATATTTCCCTGTCTAAGGTTGAAGAATCTATCAACTCGGGCCCATCGGATCTCTAGTGGTAAATAATGACGGATAATGGCCTCGGTAAACTCCTGCCATACTGCTGGATGGGTATTTTCTCCCCTAGACAACTCTCAATTCTTATACCACTGAATCGCAACATCCCGCAGTCTATATCAGTATCAGTAGTGTGCATCACTCTAATGACTCAGTATCAGTAGAATGCATTACTCTCAGGGTCCTCTATATCCGATCTACAAAATTTTATGAGTCCTCTTTCGAATCAGATCCAAAGAACTCTGGAGGGTCCAAATTAATAAAATCCAGAACCCTTGCACTAACAGCCCTATCAGCTAAATCAACATCTGCACCCTGAAGTCGGGCCTGAGCGGCCACTAACCGAGTCAATAACTGAATAGCATCTCGCATCTCCTGACCAGGTGCATCAGGTGGAGGAACTGGGGGTGCTGCAACTGGAGCTGGAGATTTTCTACGCTCTTCTAGAGAGGGTGAAGTACGGGAGGTATGATATGAAGCCTCCCTCTGTAGCTCACTTTTGCCCCTAGTATCCCGTGGCAACCGATTGGTACCCTCATCTGCTACCACTTTGCCCTGCTGGGAAACTGAAGCTTTCTTAGGCATCGCTGAAATCATAACACGTCATTAGGAAAATGAACTCTTACAATATGGCTCTATCGCACGATCTAAGATAAGAAGGAAGGACAACCATCCTAAATGCCATGTAGCCTCTTGTTTATAAGTATGGTGCACAACACACCCATAAACAAGACTCTACTAGACACGACCTTCAAACAAACCTAGGACAGAACTTCTCTGATACCAAGTTTGTCACCACCCAAACCGAAGGTCCATGACGGGCACCCGGGCCTTACTTGCCGAACACCGCTAGACTTAAATGCATAACATAATCATACATGGAAGTAGGCCACGAGGGCCTTCATAAAATAATCCGCTAACTCATAAGAACCATAGGCTTAAAAAGGGTAAGCCCAATAGGGTATATATACACATAAACATGTTGAACTGAACAGTATGAGCCGATACGGCTACCATGGATGACTATACAACAAAATAAGGGCTGAGGAGGCCACGCAACGTTTAACTGTATCATAACTGTCTACAATCCTCTACTGGAATACATATCATAACAAGGTTAGGACAGGGCCACGCCATATCCATATGTATATAAAAATATCGTAACAAAACTAGACTGAAGCTCCGGAATAAGCAGAATGCCCCAATGTCAGCTGAACAGGCAACCTACTGGTGCGGACGGTCTCCCTGTATACCTGAACCTGCGGGCATGAAAAGCAGTGTCCCCATGCAGATGGACGTCAGTACGAATAATGTATCGAGTATGTAAGGCATGAAAAACAACATCATAGAGACATGAAAGTGATCTGAGACAAGAGAGAGTCAACCTGTACATCTGAAAGACTTTGAGGGCGCAACATGCATAAGTATCATACATGTGCGTATCTAACACCCGGTCATATATATATATATATATATATATATATAAGTATATAACGTCATCAAGCCTCTGTGGGCACCACATCGTATAGCATTGGCCTCTATAGGCATAGTCATCATCATGTAACCAGCTGATCAATTGGTGAAGCGTATATAATGCCATAACCTTTCTCATATCCCATATATATATATATATCACACGGGCGATATATACGCATATATATATATATATATATATGATGTGTGAATGATAAGGAGACAACCTGAATCGATTGGAGTGACGTAAGCTCGTTGCACCTCCGGTTGACATTATGAAACTAATATCATCACATAACTTACTTTCAAGAAGCAATGAACATAAGACATCAATAAGGTTCGTATCATGGAACAAAAGACACAAGTTCCTAGCTTTCTAAGAGTAGAGTCGTTATGAATATTGTTGACACCCAATATTTGCCCTCCAAAAATTTAAATTAACTAGTCAAGCTTCTTGAATCACAAACAGAGTAAAAGAATTATTCAGAAAATCAAAAATACTTTCTAAAACAGCCTTTGGTGATATTTTTCCATTTCGTTGGCAAAATATCCTAATATATATATATATATATAATATATTTTACATGAATTTATGAATTAATTATGTTCAAAATAAGTGATTAATTTAATACTTATTTCAAAATTGTCAATTAAAATCATTTACGACTTAATTACTGTAATCTGTATTTACAAAGTAGGAATTTTACTTTGTTAAAGTTAAGAAGCTTAATTAATTAATTGATTCGTGATTTTTTCTTAATTGTTTTGATCTCCAAAATGGTTTTAATTGCTCCTAATTCATTTCAAATTGGAGTTGATTTGCATATTTTTTCCAAAGATGGTTATAACTTTAAATACAAAGGATTATCTTTAAAGTCCAAAATTCAACCCTCCAAGCCCAACGAAATCAACGTCGAGACTTCAACGACTTTTCTTTGCCAAAAAACTGAGGGATACCGAACTCCTCAACAAAGTCAAAACCTGTGTCAAAACTACAACATAACTGTTTAGTGCGAACATAACTCAGAAATACAACAATTCAGTCCCCTTTTTCTCAGAGATCAAAATGATGACGTTCTCAAAGCAATGAGGAAACTATGTCCATGTAAAGTCTTACTTATGAATGTGTCGCCGGCCACATTTATAATTAAGAGGTTTCGAGCCTCTTTTCCCTATGCTCGAAGGACGAACGTCACTTATCTCTAGTACACCATTACCCCCATATTCTGACCTACGTTCTACCTGATTCCTATTGCGTCAGGATACGTAGGCGCTCTTTGAGCTCGATCGTACAAAAAGACAAACCCAAGAAACCACTAGGAAGCCTCAAAGATAGGACTTCAAAGAGAGTTCAGATTCGACACAAAGAGATTGCCATACATGCCCAACTGGGGTGGAATTTTTTAGAGGATCCCAAAAATTCGTGCGGCCAATCCGTCATAAGAATCAGCCAATCTAGAGTCTCAAAGTGGGTAGAAATTTTGAGAAGATCTCAAAATTGGTCACCCTTAACTAGTCAGTAAGGGTCAATCAATTCAACACCTAAACTGGGGCAGATATTTTGAGGAGTATATTTAGGATTCGGCACGAGAGTTCGCCAAGCAAGATAGATTTAAACTGGGCGGAATTTTTGAGAGGATCTCAAAAATTCCTTCACAACGGCTCGGTCCAAGAGTTAGCCGGCCCACAACCCAAAACTGGAGCAGAAATTTTGAGGGGGTCTCAAAATTTCTTCCATCAAGAGTTGGCGCGAGAGTTCATCAATATATTTTCAACTGGGGCAGGATTTTTTGAGAGGGTCTCAAAAATTCCAAAATTCTGGGTCGGTAAGGGAGTTCGCCAATACATTTTCAACTAAGAAAGAATTTTGTAGAGGATCTCAAAAAAAAAAAAATCCAATTTAGGATTTCACACAAGAGGTCATCGATACAACTTTAACTAGGCAGAGTTTTGAGAAAGTCTCAGAAATTTCCACAAGCGGCTATCTCCTACAAAGAAGTACGAGAGTATTGAAAACTGCCAAGCATGACAAAGGCGTTATTATGATCACCGCGACGTGGACATAATAAGCCATACGACAATGCTATTGATCAAACTGAAGAGACGCTCGATATGCCGAATTGCATGACAAAGATATCAAGCCAGGCGAAGTGAAAATTGAGTCTTCAATGACAACTAGAAATATCAAATAAGTCGAACGGCTACACATTGAACTTTCTTCTCTATACTTTGTCATTCTTGACTACTCTAACAATTTGCTTTGAAATTTTACAGAAGTCAACAATCAAGTGGTCGACGACTTGTCTTGACCACAAATTGGGACAACTTGCTGAAGAGGACTATCAAACTCTCCGGAAAAATGAAGAATCTACACTAATAGATTACAGTCGATGATTGCCAAAACCAACGAAAAGTGAGGCCTACCTCTACAATGAGCGAACGATGCTCAGTAGTTTCGTATATGTCATTAATCTTTCTAAAAGCTCTTTTTAAGATTATTATGACTAAAGCCACTGGCAAAGCGACGACGTAGCTACTGACCATCTTCTTTGAGTACATGTTTGTATGAATATCAAAGAGGACTTCGATGATGTAATTCAAAAATTTCGAGAGGCACAAGGGTGATCGCCATTGATATTTGAAGGCGTCAGGGTGATGACCTTTCTTAAATATCCAAAGAGAACGATCCATCTAGCCAAAGGGGCCATGACTTGATCTAAGAATGTCCTAAGGGATGACCAATCTAGCCTTGAGGGCGGCACAGATATAAATGCCACAAGGGCAAACATCTAGCCATGAGGGCCACAAGGGTACAAAACGCCAAAAGGGCAGACATCTAGCCATGAGGGCCAAAAGGATATAAATGCTAAAAGGGCCGACATCTAGCCGTAAGGGCCACAAGGATATAAATGCCACAACGGCAAAAATCTAGCCATGAGTGCCACAAGGGCAAACATCTAGACATGAGGGCCACAAGGATATAAATGCCACAAGGGTAAACATCTAGCCATGAGGGCCACAAGGATATAAATGCCAAAAGGGCTACAAAAAGACAAGAAAAATCATAAGAACGAAACGACGCATCTGACCGAGAGGGTCACAGCTAAAACTTAAAGATAAAAGATAAAGCGATGTAAATCTGACAAGTTGGATGCAGCCTTTGCTACAAGAACCAGAGTGATGTAATTCCGTCTAGCTGGTTGCAGTTTTCACTCCAGTATGTTAAAAGTGATGTAATTCCAGCCAGTTGGCTGCACTCTTCGCTACAAGAGTCAGAGTGATGTAATTCCAGCCAGTTGGTTGCAGTCCTTGCTCCAGTTAAGGCGATGTAAATCCGGCCAGTTGGTTGCAGTCTTCGCTACAATAGTTAGAGTGATGTGATTCCAGCTAGTTGGTTGTCATCTTCGCTCCAGTTTATCAAGGCGATGTTAATCAGACCAGTTGGCTGCAGTCTTCGCTACAAGAGTCAGAGTGATGTAATTCTAGCCGGTTGGCTGCAGTCTTTGCTCCAGTGTCAAAGCGATGTAAATCCAGTCAGGAGATCGCAGTCTTCACTACAAGTGTCAAAGCATTTACTTTTGTCATTATTTCTAACATACGGAACGCTAATCACAAAAGTGAAACGCTACCCGATAAAGAAGAATGCTAGTCAATTAAGTGAGATGCTAACCGACTATATGAATGCTAATCAGCAAAGTGAAACGCTATCCGGTAAAACGAAACGCTAGTCACTTAAGTGAAACGCTAATTGACTAAATAGAATGCTAATCACCAAGGGAAAATTCTAACCAATGAAATGGGACGCTAGTCACTAAAGGGAGACGCTACTTAATGATGAAGAAACAATTATTTAAGTTATTTTTACTGCTTCTTTAAAAGGATTTGCAATTACGATGTTGCATTGTTGTACTGATAAGTTTATTTTAGATTTTGCAGTAGCTTCAAACCACCAAGAGGTGAGTTTTTCGAAAACCCATCAAGATGACGGTGCCAGAGCATCGGGGAGATGCCACTTTTCAAACCACCGAGAGTGTGGGATCATATATGTCAATCAAATATTAAATCCAGGTGAATGCGGAACAACGTGAAACTTTTTCTTAGCAGCGAACCGAGGCACATTGCAGAAGAGAGGAGCAGACTCTTCGGGCGAGAGTTGAGGATCACCTTTCGCCACTATTAAACTATACCCCTGTAGAAGGCATGTAGGTGTTTTTTCTGTGTCAAAACCACTCTCCAAAAAGGCAATGGTCGTTATCTTTGATCTTCTCATTCAGTGTAATCTCTGAATCTACACTGGGGCATCATCAGTCTTTCTTTCAAATCTAGTTGACGACATACTTAAGGTATATGAAATTATGTCTGTTCAAGGACTTAATAATGAGTGTGAAGCATGCCACATTCATAGCTTAGATATTGCAAGCCTCTTTTCCGTACTCGAAAGTTTGAAGTCATCTATCTCAAACCAAATGTTACTTCCGCATAAGGAATAACCTTTTCTACCGATCAAGTCGAACTACATACGGCCTGATTCTCGAGGACAGGGATATGTAGGCGAACTCACTGTCAGAGCTAGGCCGTAATCCAAAATCCCCTCAATCATGTCCCAAGCTCCCTGTCTCATAATTTCGGCACAAGCGCAATTTTGAAAGTTTGCAAAAAATTGAGTCGAACTGCAAGTGGCCTGAATTCTCATGTAGGCTGAGATATGTAGGAAACCTAATTCCAGGATCCGGCCATAATTTTCAAAATCACATGCGTTTTTTACTTTAAGACGTAAGTTGAGTTTATCGGACAAAAATCGGGTTTGTCAAATTTTGTTGCCCAGGGACGGCTCTACCATCCCTGAACAACAAAGGGGCAACTGTTGAAACCCAATTTTTACCCTCCAAAAATTTAAATTAACTAATCAAGCTTCTTGAATCGCAAACAGAGTAAAAGAATTATTCAGAAAATCAAAAATATTTTCTAAAACAGTCTTTGGTGATATTTTTCCATTTCGTTGGCAAAATATCCTAATATGTATATAATATATATTTTACATAAATTTATGTATTAATTATTTCAAAATAAGAGATTAATTTAATACTTATTTCAAAATTATCAATTAAAGTCATTTATGACTTAATTACTGTAATTTGTATTTACATAGTAGGCATTTTACTTTGTTAAAGTTAAGAAGTTTAATTAATTAATTGATTCGTGATTTTGTCTCAATTGTTTTGATCTCAAAAATGGTTTTAATTGCTCCTAATTCATTTCAAATTGGAGTTGATTTGCCTGTTTTGTCCAAAGATGGTTATAATTTTAAATGCAAAGGGTTATCTTTAAAATACTAAATTCAACCCTCTAAGCCCAACGCTGCTCAGTGCAACAGCTTAACCCAGTTCGACCCACTCCCTTAATTTCCTCAAAGAATCATCTGTTCACTTCATTGAACAAAAGCCAGCACCAAACGAACCCTAAACTTCTCTTCAACAGCACCACTCTACAGGTTGAACTAGCTGTCTCCGACTCTGTTTGGCAAAGATTCTTTTCTCTTTTACTTTCCCAGAGAGTGCTTTCCTATTTCGGGCAAAACATTCATTGTGTTTTGGTTTTTCTCTAGCAAATCTGAAATTCAAACGGTAACAGTCATCCCATTTTCCATTATCTTCGCATTTCTTGCTGTATAAAAACAAAGGTTCATTAAGGATATTTGCGGGGACTTTTCAAATTTTAAATTAATTTCTCAAGTTCAAATGATTTTTCAATCCGCACCAAGTCCTACATCGCTGATTTCACTCAAAATCCTAGAATTTGTTCACTATAAGTAGAACCCTCTCCTTCATTCTCAAGAGGATGGTTTTGACACCTCAGAAAAAAAGTTTATTTTTAACACCCTAACTTCTAAACTTCTCAAATTACTTAGCTTTAAACAAGAAATTTTCTTTTGTAAGTCGAGTTCTTGAATTATCTGAACAAGTAAAAAATAATTTTATTCGAGTTCGAATTAGTTTTCGCGTTGGTTTGAAGGTGATCAACTCAACTTTCGTCGCCCCCGTCGCTGCTCCACAAAAAGGTAATTCTCCTTTCTATTTCAGCCTTTTCAATGTTTTTCTTTCAATTCTGGTTTGTTTACGCTGCTCTTTGGTTTAATTCAGCTTTATAAGATGTTTAGCTTCTATTTGGTTATGTATGAAAGGCATGGAGTAATTTCTCTTTTATTTCAGTTGTTTCTATTTTCCAGTTTTGTTAAGTTATTGGATTTTATGAGTTTTGAATGTTTTTTATTTCTCTTGGTTTTGTGTGTGTGTTGACACCTAATTTTCACCTCATAAGACGCGTATTTTAATTTTCAAAATTCCTGAGTCAAACACGGACCAAGGATGCTCCACAAAAATTAAAATTTCAAAAATCCCGAGAAAATTGCAAAAATTGACGTTTAATTATTATTCTGTAAAAATTGATAATTGCAAGAAAATTACGAGCTATTTACTTTCATAAATATTATTCAAAAAGAAAATGTGTATCTTGCTTCTTTTAACTCCGGAATATTGTTAATTAAGACGACACATGAATTACGGTGCATTTGGACCGCATTTTTCACATTTTTAAATATTCTCCGAAACCATATCAATATTAGGCTTGTTTTGAAGCTAATATTTTAAATTTACGAGTTTAAATTTTAATTAGCCTAAATAACTATTTTTATTTAGTTATATGGGTATTTATATTACTTAGTCATTATTTGATTCAAATTGGGAGGAGGTTAATTAAGCCTTTTAAAAAACTAAAAGGGGGGAATTTATATAAAATAAAGGGGTGGAAGTTTATTAAAATAAACATTCCACCCCCACTTTTTCATTTCCCACACCCGACCCCTCACCTCTCTTTCTTCAGGCGATTTACGCTATTTCCAGCGTTCTGCCATGGCGGCAATGCCATGACATTCCACGGCCATTTTTTGACCAGATTTGAAAGGGCTTTCATGCCCAGTCATGAGCTCTTACGTTTTCCAGGTTCAATTTTGTATAAGTTTTAATTACCAATCGTGAACTGAGTTTTTTTTTTAGGATATTACTTAGGGTTCCTCATGTGTGTGTTTGCCATGGGCGAGGCCATGAGCCTTTAGCCAACTTGTGCGCCATACACACTTAAATGAGGGAACCTAGGGAAATTTCCTAGAGTTCAGATTGGGTACCATTTTAGGGGTTTCTAGCCTAGTTAGTCGGTGGAATGTACTGGTTTTTTGTCCTATTAATGACTAGGTGTACTATCCTAATATTTTGCTGATTTTTTGGATTTTTATTTTTCATTTTAGGATATAAATTTGTTATATTGTGTGATATGTGAATTTCTGATTGGTTGAGGTACGAATTAGTACAAAAATTAGCTGTAAATCTATTGGACCTTTGCTGGATTTTTGAATATTTTGAATGAGGGTTTCAAATTGGGGGCAATTCAGTGATGGATGGGCTTCCTTTCCATTTTTGTCCCTTAGACCTATTTCTATTCCTAGAAATAGAAAGAAAGTTGCCACTCGAGGGAAGTCTCTTTTTTTTGGGGGGTTTGAAAATCCAAAGTAAAAAATCCTTCATACATATCTCCAAATATATTACAAATATTCAACAGATATACCACCTATATTATAGACTCTATACTATATCACTGCTAGACCATACACGAGCATTAAAAATACATACTTTATTTAGACTACTCTATTTATACTGAAATTATAAAAAAATCAAAGAAAAGGTTGATTTACAAAGGTTTAAGTGTTGGTGCTGAAGTTGTGATCCAATCTCTCTTATTTTGATCTTTTGGTTGCCCTATAAAAAGGTATTATCCTATTCTAGATTTTCTATATTTCCTGTTTCAATCTGTTTGGTGTATTGTTATTTCCTGTTTCAATCTGTTTGGTGTATTGTCTACCTATGTGTGATTTCAAAGCTACTTTAAGATTCGATTTTGAAGAACTTAATATCTGTATCTATTTATATGTGGTTCTAAGTCTATTTTGACACAAGTCTTGTTTAGTTACTGTTTCATTAAAACTTTAAGGCTGTCATGCTATAATGTGGATATAATGAAGTTCAAAAAGAAAAAGAAAAGATTTTTTAGTAATTAACTATTGAGTATTAAGGTTTACTAGGTTAAAATAAGTTGTTTGTTTGCTTTGGATCTTATTTACTGCCTCATTTGTTAGTCTTAAAAGGCTGGAAGGGTATATTTTTTCATTTTTGAGACCATTTGGTTGTTGTTCCTATAGTTCCTGAATACCCTTTTGTCCTGTTATGGTTATTTAGTTCACCTTCTAGTTGTTGGATGGTCCTTAATAAGGTGTGGATCATCTGGCTGGTTTTATAGATGGTTGCCATATGTTCATCATCTAAAAAACTGTTTAGAGTCTTAAAGTAAGCCTGTTTCTTGTGTTCCTTAATTAGTAGTTAAGCTATATTCTAAATGGTATGTTGAAGTGATACGAACATCTCTGAAATGATTAAGTGGTCATAAAATAAGAACTGGCTTCAAAAAATGAACTTAGGCTTTGTTTCTTTTTGGAAAAAATGACTTGTTCATGTACACCTCTGGTTTTTGTTTGAATCCGCCTTGTGTGTTAATTTCAATGATCTTCTAGGATTACTTAAAAGAAGAAAATAACTTGAAAACCTCATAATATGATGCTTATACCTTTATTCAAGTATATTTGAACTTGAAGACATTTAAACTTCTGCTTGTTCGGTATTATGTGTGCTAGAATTTGTTTTCATTCCTTTGGGATTATTTTCTTCCCAAATCTGTAAAGAATGACTTCTTAATCCCCGATTCTCCTTTACTTGACTTGAGTGACATGTTAAGATCATAAGAAAGGGACTTCTTGCTTGTTTTTATGATTGTTTGCCTTATTTGATATGCATTTGCCATTTTTAACTTGGCTAGACATCTGAGAAGTGGAAATGATCTTGTATACTTGTTTAAGGAACACTAGAATGGTTAAATGTGGATTAAAGGCCCTAAAAGATAGAATAATTTGTCTAAGAGTAGGAACTGGATAAGTCTATGATTTGTCTAGCTAGTCCACAAGAATGATCTGACTCTCTTAGGTTTTGTATGTGTGTCAATCCTTCATTTGAATCATTGTTGATATATTCTATGAGTTTGCCTTGGCTAGATAAGTTATAAATATCCTTTTTGCTTGCCAAACCAGGTTGACATTAATAAAAACTAGAATTTAACCTCAAAAGTTAGGATTCTTGAAACTGAGCATAGTGATAGTTTCATGACTCCCCTTCTTTATTTTCTTATGACTGATCCTGCAACTTACATATGCTGTCTTGTTGATTGTAATACTCTTGAAGTATAGCACTTTGTGACCTAGGACAATGGCATGAACCTCCTTTGAGACTTATAATTGTTTTCGTGTGAGTTCTCCATCACTTGTGATTTTCTTTGACCCTACTTGACTCATGCTTGTTCCTAAAGATAGTCTTATAATCCCTCCTACTCTTGTGGATTTTTTGGTTTTGACTTGACATTACATCTTAGTTGAACTCTATTCTAATCTTGTATTTGTGATTGAATCTGTTTGTTCAAATCCTGAAGTAAAGAATTGGGAATAGTAGCTTAAGGCTCTCACTCTTAATGTTCTCTATAAGATTGCTTGTATGATAAGGCAATTTTTGTAATTAGCTAAGTCTTTATGACCTCTTAATGAACCTAAACTAAGATATAGCGACCTAAGGGGATCATGGTAAAGTTGTACCCTGTAACACTAGGTACTGTGAGTTTACTTTGGGTTTAAGGATCATGTTTTTTCATCCCTCTGCTATCTAGATTGCCTAAAAAAATAGGATACAAAACTAGTACTAAGTCCTTTATAACTTGGTTTATGGCTAATGTATTTACAGTTCTTTGTGAAGATGGTCTTAAGTCATGTTCGGGAGCTGATTTGTAGTTTAAAATTCTGGAAATTGCTTGAGTATAATTACTATTTTGAAAGAAGGAGCTAATTAAGTCTTATGACTCACTAAGATTGACTGAGTGTTCAAAGAGAGCTGAAGTGAGTTCATATATAACCTATAGGACCCTGAGATTACAAATTGTTGATATGGGAGTTAAAATGGAGACTTGTTTTGCTAAAATGAAGCCTAATCTGCTCTTTAATGCTTATGTGTGCCTAGTTGAAGTCTTAAGAGTTGAAATTACAAAAGATTAGAAATTCCCTTTTGTTTGACTTCTATTTCTATTTTGAATCATTTAAGTCATGTAGGGATTTGAAAGAACCTATTTTGACCTTGAAGTGATAAATGGTTGCTATGTGCTATCTTGAAGCTTGGCACTGTCTTGAATCCATTTGGTTGTCTTAGAGGAAAACTGAGTTTGCTATTTGCTAAACAAGACTAAAATTGACTAAAATTGTAAGGCAACAAACCTGTTTGACTTAAAGATTGGGGATTGTGTTATGGCTTGCAATTTTGCTTATTTTCCCAAGTTTGGAAAATGGAAAATGAGTGAAATTCTCTTGTGTCAAGACCGATCTTTATGATTCTTGTTAAGAGTTGTAATGCAACCTGAATGGGCTATTGAAGTTGGAATTGTGAATTTTGTTCTGCCCACCATTGATCACTAAGCTTAGTTAATTAATAGACTACTAAAACTTTAAAAGTAGCTTTAAACCTCTTGTGAAAGTGTGTTTGCTTTGGTTCACTTGATTGCTTTTTCTTGACCCTATTTTTTACATGAAGTTCCCTTGATAGTGATTAAGACTTGATTAATAAACTGGTTCTGGGCAAAAAATGTGCTTGGTAGAACATATAGTGTTAGAGGACTCGGTGAAGGTTCAACTTTCCATTTATTTATATATTTTCTTACATAACACCATAAGGTGTCTCTGTTTGCTTTGAAAAATGCATTACATTTGGTTATCTTTTCTTCAAAGTTAAAACCGACTTGAAAAGGAAGAAGAGATCCTGTGTGTGAACTATTTAAACCATTTGTGTGCTTACTTGCCTCACTTCTCCTTGATTGTCTATTTATTTTGTTGTGACACTTAGAATCTGTGAGTACTTTAAAAAGCTGGTCATCTTTGATTTGTTTTAGCTTGACTTACCTGTGCTTAGGGACTCTGTGTGCATTATTTTGACTTGTTGTTATCTCTGAATACAACTAAGAATGAAGGTTTGATATTTGAATTGGAAAGGTTGAAAAGGTAAACTGAAAACACTTGTTTGCAATTGTGCTCATGAAAATAGTGTATTAATCCCTTTTAACTGGAATTTTGAAAATCTCTACTTTTACTAAGAGTTGCTCTCATTCTAGACTAGATTAAACTTGAGCTTCTTAACTTAGAAACTGCCTGATTGAGTTGAATTTTGGGATGCTGATTTGTTTAGCTTAAATCATAGATCTTATGTTATTGGCTTTACTGAAGCATTGCTTGATTTATTTTCCTAAAACTTGTCATTTGAGAAGCTAAATTTTCTTACCTGTTAGTGTGTGCTACTGCTGGGTTTTAAGTATTTTCTGGGGAGTTTTGGACGTTTTTTCTGGATAGTTTTGATAAGTTATTTGAAGGAAGGACATGGGAACATATAGGGTATATGGAGGGTATGCCTCCCAAGGTGATTTTGCTCTCCATATATAGGTATATCACCTAGTATATCTTGTATATCACATCCCTAGCAGTTTGATAGTTTCTAAAAATGGAGTAGTATATCAAGTGGTATACCAATGTATACTACTCTTTGACACTTAGAAATTTTTAAGAAATAAAGACCTGGACTCGTTATTTGGGCCTGTCCCTTGTGATATTATACTCGACTTATCACTACTATTGTTTTGGGCTTATTTCCCATTTGGAATATTTTTTATCATTTGCCGTCATTAAATTGTTGAGTGAGTCAGTCCAAATAAATTATAATTTATTTTTTGCTTGTGTAATAGTTATTGTAATTTCTATTTTTGTAGATAGTATAATTCACGAATATCTACTAATATCATGCATACCCGTTTGTATCTTTACCCATTCAAAACCGTTGGTGGGTCCCAATGGGGCCCAATAACGTATCTAGATCAAGTCAACCTTTCCCTCGGAGTAAAATGGAGCATACATTGGATTTAAGATGAACCCGATTGCATAAATACCTTCTTTTTCGGCTTGGTCAGCTCAATCTCTCTATCTCTATTTAAATTATGTACATTAATTTGTTACTTGCATAATTATTGTGCCAATTGGAACCCTTATGAGATTTTCGTATTTTAAAGTCGCCAAAAAATGAATTTGCCACAAATTTAAGACTAGTTCTAAGGCATTAATGCAAATTGGGACTAATTTTATTAAAGGTACCAAAACTGCCGATTTTTATGAAATTTGGGTCTGCTTTGAACATTTATGAAACCTGTGGACTTGGACGTGTGGACTGATTTGGACTAATATTCAAAACTTGTGGGACTAATTGTGACTATTTAGACTTAGACTAAAAATAAAATTTGACTAAAACTTGGCGAAAGGTTGAATAGAAATGGACTATATAGAATACGATTAATATACGGATTATAATAGTATGCCTAAATTATTTTCCTAAAAACTATTTACTATACTAAAAAATAGTTTTTCAAAACTATTTTTGGGTGGACTTACATAGAGTCCTACTTAGGCTAAGAACCTTAGGGTATTAGCCTAAGTATTCTAGTCTGACACCCTAAAAGTCCAATTTTGGGCAAAATTTTACCACTTTTGTTCCTTGAAACATGTTATATTTCATGAATGACTAAATCTTTTGTTGCGGAAATATAAGCCAAAACAATTTTTCACCATAAACAATTTATATCTGCAAAGGACATGCTATTAGAACCCGTAGGTCAACTGTATTTTATGGATCTTTAATACCGGGATGCCTAATACCTTCCTCGGGGGATCACCAGAACCCTTACCCATACTTTGGTTAGATTAGGATTATTTTAAAACTTAAACCGCTTTAAATGAACCCTTTTCGAACTGATTTTTCCTAATTTCCTAAAATTTAGGCGGCGACTCTAAAATAAGTCCATTTAGAGCACCATCGACGTAAAAGTATATTTTTTCCTTTTTCCCGTTACGATTGACAACCGTACTTCCCCGGGACACTTTCCTTTTAAATGAGGCAAGTGCAAATACGAATCGAAAAAATAGAAGCGCTACAGATGGCGACTCTGCTGGGGACAATTTAAGGTTCTAACCATAAGGGTTTTAATAATTTGTGTGATATAAATTGTTTATGTGTTTAAAATTTTCGCAAAATGTAACTGTCATTCATGCATGCATACTCCGCCACTCCTAGCATTTATTTTACATTTTTTCTAAAGGGTGACGACATGGGATGAGCTGCAGTCATACCTTCACTAAAAACCTTTTGGTATATTCTTTGGAGGTCTCTAAGGTCGAGTGGGCATGCGGTCATCCCACAAGCTTAGAGAGCCCACCCCCAGCTTGTCCGCTTGGGTAACCTGTGTCATTCGCTTGAAAAATGACTCTAGAATAATTAGCGCAGAGCGAAACCAAATCTCTACTGATATAGTGCATGCTGACAATAGACCAGTTTGGGTATCTCAGACCTACCTGAATCGGACAGGAAAGATACCTTACTGTGTTCAGATGGTGTAAAAACCTGAAGACACTGCATCCCACTAATTGCTATTTGGAAGCATTATTGTGCCGTGTGTGAAATAAATTACTGTTTCTAGGGGTGGGGAACTAATAGTGTTCTGTCTTGCAGATGTATCCTAATGTGCAGTTTGATATGGTTGTGGGTCCACCACCAGGTTTAGTGATGTAGTGGAAAGGTTTGACTAATGATCAGAAGAGAGAGATAAAGGGTTGTATAGGGCATCCACCTTCGTTGATGGATATGACTGGGGATCCCGATCTGCTAGAGATTATTACTAGTTATTGGGACAACGACATAATGGTGTTTGGATTTGGAGAGATAGAGATTACTCCCACTTTAGAAGAGATTAAATATGTCTTGGAAAGAGTAGGAAGTGCTAACAGATTCAAAAAGAAATTAGCTCAAAATATCCTTATCCCTCACAAACTTACCCTAAAAGAAATAAAAGACATGTTTCCTATCAACAAAGCCGATTGGCCACAGGGACCCACTATAGCCTTTAGAGAGTTATATGGCAGGTATTCATCCAAACAGGGGTGCGAGAACCACATCCTTGAGTTTTTCTCACTCCAGTCCTGGGAAGCCAACCAAACACTAGACTTTATCACCTGTCTACTGGGAACCATGGTATTTTCACTAAATGTCTCCTTAGCTATTGAAACTCGAGTTGTCTTTGTTGTCCATGCTATCCTTATGGGAGTTACGACGAATGGTCTTACTAAATATTTTGACATCATCCCTATTATCTTATCAGATATATACCGAGCTTTGGGAAAATGCCGCTACCGTTACTATTATTTCAGGGTTGCAACCTTTTAGTTCAATGGTGGATACTTCAGTATTTAGATAAGAGCGGTTTATCTACTTGCCGAGATCCGGCCCTAAGAGAAGATGACTTGGGAGTCACTTCTATGCCTTGGGGGGTTCAAGATAAAAGAGGATGGGCTCATATCTTTTCCAGACTAAGAGAGGAACATATCAGGTAGAGGGTACCTGATTTTCATTCCAAGACAGTTTACGTTAAGAGCTGTAGACATCCATATTTACCGCTTATAAGCATTAGGGGAATCAGACCCTGCACACCATTGAGAGTACTTAGACAGTTTGTCATGAGACAGGTTGTTCCGAATGTGGGTAATATGGGAGAGTTTGTACGAGATTATGAAGAAGGTCGTATTGAGGGCATAAAAGATGCTCAGAAGGATTGGAGGAATGTGATAAAGGAAGATAAGTTGGATGAAGATCCAAACAATCCAAGTCATGATGAAAACTACTACGAGTGGCTTAGGGCTGAGCTAGCAGGTACTACTGCCCCAAGGCCGTATCTGTACAAATTTCCTGGGGATAGGGAAGCTGCGAATGCAATTCAGGTTAGAAGAATGAAATTACGATTGGAAGGGAGAGAAATGGATCATCAAGCAAAAACAAAATATGATCAAGAGATAATCAAGAGTTTGACAGACGAGCCAAATGCCTCATTAGAGAGTTTGTAATGGCTCGACACTTTTGTTAGAAGAGTCATAGATACAGGGACGTCATTGCTCGACGATCAGAGGGGTCAGTAGATCGGGACAACACTGATGCAAGCCCACATAGCCATTCAGACCGCCCTTCGAAGGGCAGGAACGCGTGAGATGATACAGAGCAGATTTCTGTCCGTGGAGTGGATTTTTTCTGATTATTGTATTTACTTCAAAAGCCTTGTAATCCCACTTGGTAAAATACTATTAATGAAAAACAGGGATTTTTATATTTTTGGGAACAATACATTTGTTTTACATATGGCACAATTCTGCTTCATACGCTAGTAGCCTCGGAGCAACGAGGTATAGGAAAGCAAATTATATATTATCTAAATGCTTACTTGATATAACTGCTTTGTGTGAAAATCATATATATTGTTGAAACTCTTGATTGGTCCACGTTCAGGTCACTACCCAAACGAAAAAACAAAGGAAATAACCCCTAAAACAAATTTAGTTCCACTTTTAAAAGGTTGATTTGCTAATAGGAAATAGAGACTCGAGACAACATGAGTGAAACTTCTCCTTACATCAACCTAGTCAGTGACGATGAGGACATGGAAGCGACAAGTGAGAAAAATCGACATTGGGACGATTGAATGGCCCCAGCAACTGCTAGAACGAAAGAGGCTGTACAAACCACTAAGGCGACCAATGAGAAAATGAAAGAAGCAGAAACTCTCCTAGCTTATGTTGAGGACTAATAAAGCAACACCCTGCCAATCGGGTAAAACAGGGAAAAACACCTGAAGTACCACTTGGGAGTTATGTCCCACTCAATGAACAAGAAGGGCTTGACCCCATACCATATGGAGATGACGAACTACTTATCCCCAATCTGAAAGTCTATGGAGACCTGCACGAATCTCAGATCGAGGAACCTCTAGTTTCATGCACAATTGTTCTTAAGGGCACAAGATCACACAATTAGGGTACGCTAGTAGAGTTGTCCAAATAAGAACTCTTGGAGACTTTAGAAAGTTTTGGAGGGTACGCGTAAAGCTTGAATCTGTTGCCACCATGCGATGCTTCTATGATTTACAGAAAATGCCTCTACCACCGAAGTCAGCCAGGATATATAGCCAATGAGTGTAGAGCATTGGAAAGGAAGCTTATCTAATGGATTGACCAAGGGAGAATTAGCCAACTATGGGGGCCCCACTCTTTCCTGACTCATGACTAAGGAAGAAATCATCCAGAAAGGATATCAAAGGTTAGGTTCTGGAGAAGCGACTTTTCCAAATTCGTAGAGTCATACGCCAGGATTCACTCCCTACTATGTAGTGTGAGGAAGATAAGAGCAGTGCCACAAACCTATCAAGGTCGCCCAGGATCTCCAAAAGAAAGGGTTTGCATGTATCACCATGGCCGCCCTGGCCATGACATTGAAGAGTGTGTGAATTTCAAGCTTGAACTGGAACGCCTCATAAATGAAGGTCATGTTTGGATTGTCGCGGGAAGACAAGGATAGAAGATTAAAATAAAGAAGACGATGAAGACCCGCTTAGTATGGTTGGGTGGAAAACATAAGTATCCCTTTACTGCTTTCAATAAGATAGAATATCCCTTTCCCTTTTATGTAAATGAAACTACGCTGACCTGATGTCCCATTGGGGATACGTGGGAATCCTACATAAGGCCTGTTCAGGGTACGAAAACTATGTTTCGGGTAGCATAGGAAAAACCCTTTTTTTGTGTACGCCTGAACTACGAATGGACCTGATTTCCCTTTGATGGGATACGTAGGCAGTCTATTTAAAACTCGGTCCTTTTATAATAAAAAATCCAAATTCCCCTTAGTATAGGATGGGTAGAAGCAAATCAAGCATAAAAACCACTTACCAAAAAAACAATATTCCCAAAAAATACAAAAAGACCAAAATACCCTTGGAATGTGATTCAGTCAAGAGTTGAAATAAAATATATGAATCTATGTGCTATAAATTGAAAACAACGTGATATCTTGTGTTTCATGCTTAAATCTAACGCTAACTTTGGAGCTTTTGAGTTGTTTTCTCTTATAGACAGGGGTTGATTCGCTGGCACCAGTTACTCGATCAAAAGCTGCCGCAGCTTCCTTAAACCCTCAAGAAGAAAACATGCCTGAAACTCCTCCCTCGAACAGAACTACTTTAGTCGAGGGTATCCCAATAGCTGAAATAGCTGGAATGCCTTTGGAAGAGGCTGATAGCCTGTTGATGAGGCAGTTTGCTGAAGCTAGAAAAGAAGCGGCCCGCCTGAGGGCCGAAATGAAAGATGCTACTAATGCTGAGGCTAGGATACCTCCACCCACTTTCCAAAATTTGGATTTACCAATTCCTGACCATTTCCCACAAACCCAGACTAGGGCTACTTTCAAACTCCACTATGCCAAAATACCACCCATGTGGGGAATTCCTCCCACCAAACCCCAACTTTCAAACACATGCTCACGCTACAAACACAAATGCTTATCAAGTCTCTCGGGCGACAAGAGTTCCTGTGATTCACCCCGTGCAACCAAATATCACTTTTCGGGACCATGTCACGCATATTGACTCTTCGCTAAAATTGGAGAACATGGAAATGCTCTTGAAGCAAGAATAGACAAGATCGAAAAGGAAATGGGGAAGAAAATTGTTGAACTGGAACATGGCTCTAAAAAGAAAGAGGGGTTAAGATACTCTGATTTGTGTATACATCAATACCTGGGCCTACTAAAAGGCTTCAAAATTCCTAAGTTTGATGACTTCAATAGGTTGGGAAATCCCAGAGCCCACTTGAGGGCTTACTGCGACTAGTTGGTTGGAAATGGCGAAAATGAAGCTTTGCTCATGAGGTTATTTAGTCCAAGTCTGTAAGGCACAACTATGGAATGGTTTATCTCTCAAGAGATTAGCCGATGGAAAACATGGGAATAAATGGCAAGTTCGTTCATGGAAAGATTCTGCTTCAATGTGGAATGTGTGCGTGATCGCTTCTCATTGGAGAAAATTCATCAGAAATCGACTGAAACCTACCGAGAATATGCTAGTAGCTGGAGAGATAAAGCGGCGCATGTGCAACCACCTATGGCTGAAGCTGAGCTAGTATCCGCATTCATACGGTACCAAGAAGCTGATTGCTTTGACAAAATGATAACTATGAAAGGAAGTTGCTTTGTAGATTTAGTCGCTGTTGGGGAAGATATCAAAGATGGCCTCAAGACTGGCAGGATTGTTAGTGTACTATAGAGCAGGTGCGTCTGGCGCTGCAGGTGGCAAAAAGAAAAGAGAAGATATAGCCTATGTTTCTAGAATTACTAGCCCGAAAAGCTGAGGAAAATAGAGGACCCACAAAAATCCAGATAACTACCAATCACCTCCACCAACCAACTATATAACCACTTCACCCCAATATAGCCCAATGTCTATATGCTACGAACAACTTGACTATCGAGATCGACAACCAAATTATCAAATACCAGCACTTAAAAACCGAGCTCCACGACCAAATTATCGATTGCCAGCACCCAATAACCAAACTCCCCAAAACTAGCCTCCGCCAGCAAACTTTTAGGCACCCCAAAAGAAACCTATTAGAGCATTCACTCCTTTGCCAGAATCAAGGACTAGTTTATTTGCCAAGCTAAGAGATGTCGGGCGAATGAACTCTGTTCCACCCAAAACATTCCACGGATCGATGGTACAGGCCGGATTTCACTTACGCCTATCATTCTAACCAAGTTGGCCATGCCACCGAATATTTCATAAACCTAAGGCACAAATAATAAGATATGATTGACAATCATGTGCTTATCCTGGAACCAACACCTCCAAATGTGGACACAAATCCCCTCCCGAAACATGGAGGGCATCAAATTCACATGATAGAAAGAGGTGACGAATGGGAAGAGAGCCCTGCGACAATTCATTCAGATATTGAAGGTTTAGAAAGCACTGTCGCCTCGATGTCTCTATAAGAGCGAAGAGAAGTGTTAACCCTCTGACGAAGCAATCTGAGACATCTGTTGTAGCCAAAAAAGAGCCTTTCGTGCTCAAATATCCCTCAACAGTCGCTCAAATTCATAACGATCCATTCATACTCAAAACATCACGACCAGTTGAGAATGTACCCTTTGTGATCAAAATGTCGCACCAAATGATGGTCAATAGAGAAAAAGAGATAACTATTGTGGTTCAGGGTATGACCAAGTCAGGAAGGTGTTATGCCTCAGAAGAACCTATGCCCGAAGCGCCACATCGCGAAAATCCTTAGAAAGGACCAATCACCGAAGGCGAAGCTGAAAACTTCTTGAGGCAAATGCCAGTCAAGGATTATTCGATTGTTGAGCACCTGCATAAGACCTCTGCCAGGATATCGGTAATGTCATTGCTACTCAGTTCGTCTCAACATCACTTGGCTTTAATGAAAGCTTTGGATGAAGTCCAGGTGCCCGTCGACACTACAAGTGAAACATTGGTTGTGATCGTAGGGTATGTTGTACGAGCACATCAGCTATCATTTTCTGATGATAAATTACCAAGGTAAGGGGAGTCCTACAATAAAGCCTAGCACATAACAGTCAAATGTCGTGACAAGATTATCCCTCAAGTGCTGATTGATGGAGGGGCTGGGTTGAATGTATGTCTTGTGACGGCTTTGAAACAACTCGGGTATGATGTTGGCAAGATCCGTTAGAGTCGAACCAATGTAAAAGCTTATTATGACGCAACCAACGACCTAATTGGAGAAATAGAAATACATATACAAATGGTCCCCACGGAGTTCGTAGCGGAGTTCGTCATCATGGACATCAAAATAAGCTACAACCTATTGTTAGGCCGACCATGGTTGCACACCGCCGGAGTTGTAGCACCTTCGTTACACCAGTCTCTCAAATTCATATGGGATGATTAAGAAGTCGTGATTCATGGTAAATGAAGTGTCCACAACTATCCGGACAACTCTGTACCAGTCATGGAGAAGTCACCAGTTGGTGCTGATTTTCACACCATTGAACTAGCCACGATAGATCGTAGGGGAGATAATGAAGATACCCATATGCCACTGGTCTACAAAATGGTTGCTACAACTATGATAAGGAGCGGGTTTGAGCCCGAGAAAGGTCTAGGAATGAACTTACAAGGAATCAAAGAACCAGTGAGTATAAAAAATGGGAATTATCGATTTGGGGTTGGATACGAGCCATGTGAGTCAGAAGAAAAAGAAGCAGAATATGGACCAAGAGGCCCCGTTGAAATGAGAAAGGCGTTCCCTCATCTATACCAGTCCTTCACAGCAGGCCCGTAGAGTCACAACAACAAAGATCCAGAAAAGGGTTTAAGGACCTTGTTTTGGGAAGAAGAATGCGCAGCCATCATTGAAGAATGCTTTGCAGAATTAGAGATTCATCATGCTGAACCAGGAGAAACAACAAGCAGATGGACTTCTATCCCGTTGTTCACTCTGCGGTAGCCAGAATGCTCATTTATGCTCATTTTCAGAAAAAATGGTGAAAGTTAGCTTGCCGGCTTGTCGCCTTTTCATGTTTCCTTACTACGTGTTGTTTAATAACAAAAATGGGTCAATGTTCCATTCTGAGTCAGGACCACAGTTTGTATCACTCTTTTAAACTTTTAATGAAAACGCCTCAAAGTTTACAATAAAGACAAAATCGTTTTACTCTACCTATATATATATATATATATATATATATATATATATATATATAATTAAAATTGCTTTTACATGATTAATAACCGTGTTATTTTGATTTACAGTAATAATACAGAGGCCACAAATAATGTCATGACATGTCACAAAACAAGTAAAACGACGACGAATAAAATGACGATCAAGAAGAAGGGATAACTGAACCAAAAAGGTTGATAGATATCGAAGAAAAATACTAGAACAGAGCCAAACCTAGAGGAAACAAAGGCAGTTAATCTAGCAAATGAGGAGTTGGTTTGAGAAACTAGAATAAGTGTTCATTTGACAGAGAATGAGAAAGAAGGGTATCGAAGTTTGCTGAAAGAATGTGAAGATGTTTTCGCTTGGTCTGGGTTTGAATACGAACATTATTGCCCATCGGTTGCCGATCCTTAAAGGATTTGCCCCGGTAAAACACAAAATCAGGTAGCCTAAGCCTGATGTCAGCATCTTAATTAAAGAAGAAGTAGAAAAACAGATTCAGAAAGGAGTTGTTGAGGTGACTCCGTACCTGACATGGTTAGCCAACGTAGTCTCGGTACCAAAGAAATATGGGAAAATAACTATCTGTGTGGACTACCGTGATCTCAACCGTGCTAGCCCAAAGGATAATTTCCCACTCCCGAACATTCACATACTCATTGATAACTGGGCCAAGCATGAAGTGAAATCTTTTATGGATTGTTACGCGGGCTATCATTAGATATTGATGGATGAAGAAGATGCTTAAAAGACGGCGTTCATCACACCATAGGGAATGTATCATTATCGAGTAATGCCTTTTGGACTCAAGAATGCCGGCGCTACTTACATGAGGGCGACGACCGCCATATTTCATGATATGATGCATACAGAGATTAAGGTGTATGTGGATGACGTCGTCTTCAAATCCCGAGTGGGTGAGGACCACCTCGAACATTTAAGAAGATTCTTTGACAGACTCCACAAGTACGATTTGAAGTTGAATACTGGAAAATGCGCATTTGGAGTGCCTGCTGGAAAATTACTAGGATTCGTAGTCAATCATCATGGTATTGAGTTAGATCCCATAAAGATCAAAGCGATCCAAGAATTACCACAGTCAAAAACGAAGAAAGAGGTCATGAGTTTCTTAGGAAGGTTGAATTACATTGGACGCTTCATCGCCAAGTCCACAATAATCATATAACCAATCCTCAAACTCCTCAAGAAAGATGCTCCAACTAAATGGACTGAAGACTGTCAGAAAGCCTTTGACACAATCAAGAGATACTTGTCAAATCCACCCGTTTTGGTCCCGCTAAGGCCAGAAAGTCCTTTGTTGCTATACATGTCAGTATCGGAAAATGCATTTGGGTGCATGTTGGCACAAAATGACAAAATAGGCAAGAAAGAGTGGGCTATCTATTACATCAGTAAGAAGTTCACACCCTGTGAATCCCGATATTCTTTTGTGGAAAAGAGGTGTTGCGCTCTAACCTTGGTGTCTCAGAAGTTAAGACATTATATGGCCTCATACACGACTCATTTTCTCAAGAATGAACCCCCTGAGGTACATCTTTTTCCAGCCTATGACCATAGGGAAATTTGCCAAATGGAAAATGATACTAAGTGAGTTCGACATTCAATACGTCACACAGAAAGCAGTTAAAGGGCAAACACTAGCAGATTTACTGGCAGGAAGCCTAGTAGATGACAATCCCGTACCTTTGTGGACTTATTTCCCGGATGAAGAAATAATGACAATTGAGGGCGAAGAAAATGAAGATGAATTAGGCTCGAAAGTGTACTTTGACGGAGCGGTCCACTTAAAAGGATCAGGAATCGGAGACGTCTTTGTTTCGGACTCAGGCCAATATTATCCAGTGGCAGCCAAGTTGAGCTTCAGTTGCACCAACAACATGGCTGAATATGAAACATGTATCTTGGGTCTACGTTTAGCCCTCAACGTGGATGTGAAAGATCTTCAGGTAATTAGCGACTCGAATTTGCTAATTCATCAAGTTCGAGAAGAGTGGGCCACCAAGAATGAAAAGATCATACTGTATGTTGTACTTGTGCAAAGATTGGCAGATCGATTCCAAGAAATCAAGTTCAAACACATACCAAGAACCCAAAATGAGTTTGCTGATGCATTGGCAACAATAGTATCTATGATTCAGCATCCCGACAGTAGATACATCGATCCTGTCAAAATTGAAATCAGAGATCAGCCAGCCTACTGTGCTTTTGTAGAGGTAGAGACTGAGGGAAAACCTTGGTACATTGACATAAAAGTGTACTTGGAGAAAGGAGAGTATCCTGAAGGAATCACCTTAAATTAGAAGAAGACTATCAGGAAGTTAGCAAATGGTTTCTACAAGAATGTCCTGTACAAAAGAACCCCATATTTGGGATTTCTTAGATGAGTTGATTTTGTTGAAGCTACAAGATTAATTAAAGAAGTACATGCCGGAACTTGTGGGCCTTACATGAATGGGTTCGTGCTAGCAAAGAAAATCTTAAGAACAGGTTATTACTGGATGACCATGGAGAATGACTGTAGAAAATTCGTCCAGATATGCCACAAGTGTCAGATTCATGGAGACTTAATAAAGGTTCTTCCGACAGAACTAAATGCTATGACGTCACCTTGGCCATTCGCCGCTTGGGGCATGGATGTCATAGGGCCAATTGAGCCAGCTGCGTCAAACAAACACCGCTTCATTTTGATCGCCATAGACTACTTCACCAAGTGGTTGGAAGCAGTATCTTATTCATCAGTAACAAAGAAAGTAGTCACAGATTTATGCGCAACAATATCATATGCTGATTTGGTATCCCAGAATCAATCATAACAGACAATGAGTCTAATCTGCATAGCCACTTGATAAAAGAAATATGAGTGCAGTTCCGAATCACTCATCGAAATTCAACCGCATACTGGCCACAAATGAATGGGGCTGTGGAAGCCGCCAACAAAAACATCAAGAAGATCCTCAAAAAGATGATCGATAACTACAAAGATTGGCATGAACAACTGCCTCATGCATTATTGGGATATCGTACTAAAACCAGAACTTCAACTGGGGCCACTCCATACCTGTTGGTGTATGGCACTAAAGCAGTAATACCAGCCGAAGTAAAAATCTCTTCACTTCTAATAATATAAGAAGCTGAGTTGGATAATGCAGAATGGATCCACAAGAGGTATGAGCAACTTGCTTTGATAGATGAAAAGCGAATGATTGTTGTTTGTCATGGTCAATTATACCAACAAAGAATGGTGCGAACTTTTAACAAGCATGTGAGAACTAGGATTTTTCAAATTGGGCAATTGGTGCTCAAACGAATATTCCCTAATCAAGAAAGGTATAAAGGAAAGTTCGCACCAAACTGGTAAGGCCCCTATATGGTGCGAAAGGTACTATCAGGAGAAGCTGTGGTACTTGCTGAAATGGATGGTCAGGAGTGGCCAAGAGCAATAAATTCAGATGCCATCAAGCGATACTACTTGTGAAGGAGAAGATGACTGCGATGATTCATAGTTTTTATAGTTTATGTTGCTTTGCTTGCAATTTCGCATTTTTAGAAAAAATCAAATAAAAAAAAATGTACGAACTATGCGAGGACCTGATTCCCTATACTTATAAGGGGATATGTAGGCGCTTTTCCAAGCTCGGTCACTTTCACCAAAAATCCAAAATTATGTATTTGAACTACGTCATGACCTGATTCCTATTTTGGGATACGTAGGCACTCTTTTAAGTTCGATCTCACAAAAACATTCCAACATGTTTACCTCGAACTACGTTTCGACCTGATTCTCGAAACGGGATACGTAGGCGCTCTCCCAAGCTCGGTCATTCCAAACAAAATCCCCAACAAACCTTAGGAAACCTTAGAAATGTTTTAGCGAGAGAAAGATGAAGGTAACCTCACAAGGAAACTGGGGCAGAATTTTTGAGAGGACCTCAAAAATTCCTTAAATATATCAGTTCTAATGAACGGACTGATTAAAACTTCTACACTGGGGCAGAATGTTTGAGAAGGATCTCAAAAATTCCTCAAGCACAATGAAATAAAGGATTGACAAGTACACACTTACACTGGGACAAAATTTTTTAGAGGGTCTCAAAAATTCCTTCGACATAGCAAAATTCAAGTCGGTATAAAGATGTATACAAACTAGGGCAAAATTTTCAAAAGGGATTCAAAAATTTCACAAGTCAAGATCAAGAAGGAGAAAAAGAGATGGGAGACCTTGTTTGAGTAACCAATTTCATGACATTAAAAGGGCGTGTGTAAAATATATCATTTTCGAAACATATATAATATACCAAAATACATATATTCTCCAAAAAATCATCGGCTAAAAAACTTTTCAGCTCTGTGAGAAAAATAAAAGATTTTAAGGAAAATGAGCATCCTTTCCTGCCAAAATGTGAACGGGAGAAGTCCATGCGCAGGGAGAGCCGTCGACCAAATAGGAAACTGACAAATTTTCTATGGATGCAGGAACAAACAAGCATGGATGTTTTACGCTAACTCGTTTGCGAGAATGTTTAAAATAGGGTAACGACAACAAGCTGAGTGAAGAAGAAGCTTCAAGGAATAGCGGCGCAAAAGAGTATAAGAAAGGGTAACGAAGCGCTCCTTAAGTAAAGTTTGATTTTACGCTGATAAGTTTGTTCGTTTTGCAGAGCACGATGATTTTTTACAAAAGAAATTTTTTAAAGACTACTGAAAGACATAATCGCGATACCAAAATCCCGGTCTCCACTAAACAGTATTGTGTCAAGGTATTGAGACCCCGGCCTAGATGTCGCATGGCTTTCCTTGATACATTGACTGATTAGACGTCATAAAAATCTAAAAATTTAAAATGACGCGTTGATATCGGTATCGAAATGCCGTATTCACAATCGAGTCCAGTCCTTTTGGAAGATGTGAACCCTGTCGACGAGCAGGTATTCTTCCTCGGAGTCAAAAAATGAAGGTATCAGTCTTGCCACAAAGGCAAGCTCACTCCTCAAAATGACGATATGAATTAAACGACTACATGCCGAAGGGGATGAGTCGTCATCCATATATATAGCCAAAAATAGGTAGCATAATTCCGAGGTTGATGTCCACAATCATTGAAATACGAATGTATTCCTACATCAAGATTTGCAGTCGCTATTGCAGTCTATTTCAAGTTAACATAATCATGGTTCAGGGATAGTGGTAGTCATGAGAAAAGGCTCTGCACTTGAATATGCAGTAGTTAACTTGAATATTCTAACTAAATGTTGTAATTCTGGACACAGGGGTTATTAGTCATCATGAAAGGACTATGATACTGCACTCTAATGTGCAGTCTACATTTGGATTTTTTTACTATAAGTGATGTGGTCCCGAACTGGTAATCTGCAAGCTTCATATGAGGATAACGATGCAGTCGACACCAAATTTGCGACAGCCACCGCAATATGTGAAAATGATATGAGTCCAAATTTTCGAGGGTGGCGGATGTCATAAGACACAAACATGACCCCGCACTTGAAAACATGGTTTTCATTAGTAGCATCTTGCTTACGAAAATGACAACCGGACTAGGGTGTGTATGTTCGCAAAAATATGGTATAGCCCGGCCCAGATTCCAACAGAAGTTATCATTAAACGATGAAAACATCTAAAAATGACAGAAAAAGAGCTGGTCAAAGTATCATGGAATCGTGATTATTATCCAGAGTAGATCATTTTTTCAAAAAAAAAAAACACAAAAAACAAACAATTACAGCAGAAAAGAAAGAAGACAAACAAGCATTTGCGAAAAAGACGGACATAATGTCAGAAAATGACTTCAATATCAACAAAACGACAAAATGCCATTCAGGTATGACTACATTAAAATCAAAAATTCAAAGGACTAACACGCAGGACTCAGCATTTGGAAACGAGCTAAAAGCTATCGAAGATGGTAGCCCAAAAGTCGGATTCAAAATATGCGGAGCATACGTGGAACTTTTTCTTGGGCAACCGATCAAAAACCGTGTACCAGAGTCAAGCTTTCTACACTAGGGATTGGAGATCACTTCAAGCATCAACACTAATAAATTCTTTCTAAAAACCGCCTCCGGTTTGGATTTTCAACCGAAAATAGCCAAAGGGATTCCCACATAAAGGGATATTCCTTTTCTGGGATATCGAGTTGAACTACAATTGGCCTGATTCCCAAAGCCAGGGATATGTAGGCTACTCAAGTTTTGAGGATTGGCCATATTCCTATAATTATCTCGAGACACCTCGAGGTCGTTTAACGAAAGTTCCTTACTTTGTAGTCCTCATAGAGTCAGAACTACAAACGGCCTGAATTCTCATGTAACCCGAGACATGTAGGAAGCCCAGAAATCAGGGTCCGACCATACTTTCAAACTTTTGCGCAAAGAGAGCTGTAATTTCTATTATTCTATAAAAATTAGGTTTGTCAAAATTCGCAGCTCAAGGATGGCCTTGCCATCCTCGAACTCCGAAGCGGCAATTGTTGACACCTAATTTTCACCTCATAAGACGCGTATTTTAATTTTCAAAATTCCTGAGTCAAAGACGGAGCAAGGATGCTCCTCAAAAATTAAAATTTCAAAAATTCCGAGAAAATTGCAAAAATTGACGTTTAATTATTATTCTGTAAAAATTGATAATTGCAAGAAAATTATGTTATTCAAAAATAAAATGCGTATCTTGCTCCGTTTAACTCGGGAATATTGTTAATTAAGACGACGCATGAATTACAGTTCATTTGGACCGCATTTTTCACATTTTTAAATATTCTCCGAAACTATATCAATATTAGGCTTGTTTTGAAGCTAACATTTTTAAATTTATTTAAAATAAACATTCCACCACCACTTTTTCATTTCCCACACCCCACCCCTAGCCTCTCTTCCTTCAGGCGATTTACGCGATTTCTAGGGTACTGCCATGGCGGCGATGCCACGACATTCCATGGCCATTTTTTGGCCAGATTTGAAAGGGTTTTCATGCCCAGTCATGAATTGAGTTTTTTTTTTTAGGATGTTACTTAGGGTTCCTCATGTGTGTGGTTGCCATGGGCGAGGCCCTGAGCCTTTAACCAACTTGTGCACCATACACACTCGAATGAGGGAACCTAGGGAAATTTTCTAGAAATTCCTTCAGATTGGGTACCAATTTAGGGGTTTCTATCCTAGTTAGCCGTTGGAATGTATTGTTTTTTTTTCCTATTAATGACTAGGTGTACTATCCTAATATTTTGCTAATTTGTTGTATTTTTATTTTTTTATTTTAGGATATAAATTTGTTATATTGTGTGATATGTGAATTTCTGATTGGTTGAGGTACGAATTAGTACAAAAATTGGCTTTAAATCTGTTGGACCTTTGCTGGATTTTTGAATATTTTGAATTAGGGTTTCAAATTGGGAGGAATTCGGTGGTGGATGGGTTTCCTTTCCATTTTTGTCCCTTAGAACTATTTCTATTCCTATAAATAGAAAGAAAGTGGCCACTCGAGGGAAGCCTCATTTTTTTGGGGTCTGAAAATCCAAAGTAAAAAAATCCTTCATATATATATCTCCAAATATATTACAAATATTCAACAAATATACCACCTATATATTATAGACTATACTATATCACTACAAGACCATACAAGAGCATTACAAATACATACTCTATTTAGACTACTCTATATATACTGATATTATAAAATAAAAAAATTAAAGAAAAGGTTGATTTACACAAGTTTAAGTGTTGGTGCTAAAGTTGTGATCCAATCACTCTTATTTTGATCTTTTGTTTACCCCATAAAAAGGTATTATCCTATTCTAGCTTTTCTATATTTCCTGTTTCAACTTGTTTGGTGTATTATCTTCCTATGTGTGATTTCAAAGCTACTTCAAGATTCGATTTTGAAGAACTTAGTATCTGTATCTATTTATATGTGATTTTATGTCTATTTTGACACAAGTCTTGTTTAGTTACTATTTCATTAAAACTTTAAGGCTGTCATGATATAAGGTGGATATAATGAAGTTCAAAAAGAAAAAGGAAAGATTTTTTAGTAATTAACTATTGAGTATTAAGGTTTACTAGGTTAAAATGAGTTGTGTGTTTGCTTTGGATCTTATTTACTGCCTCATTTGTTAGTCTTAAAAGGCTGGAAGGGTATTTGTTTTCATTTTTGAGACCATTTGGTTATTGTTCCTATAGTTCCTGAATACCTTTTGGTCCTGTTATGGCTATTTAGTTCACCTTCTAGTTGTTGGATGGTCCTTAATAAGGTGTGGATCATCTGGTTGGTTTTATAGATGTTTGCCATATGTTCATCATCTAAAAAAACCTTTTAGAGTTTTAAAGTAAGCCTGTTTCTTGTGTTCATTACTTAGTAGTTAAGTTCTAGTATAAAAGGTATCTTGAAGTGATATGAACATCTCTGAAATGATTAAGTTGTCATCAAATAAGAACTGGCTTCAAAAAATGAACTTAAGGCTTTGTTCCTTTTTGGAAAAAATGACTTGTTCATGTACACCTCTGGTTTTTGTTTGAATCTTCCTTGTGTGTTAATTTCAATGATCTTCTAGGATTACTTAAATGAAGAAAATAACTTGAAAACCTTAGAATATGATGCTTATACCTTTATTCATGTATATTTGAACTTGAAAGACATTTAACCATCTGCTTGTTTGGTATTATGTGTGCTAGAATTTGTTTTCATTCCTTTGGGATTATTTTCTTCCCAAATTTGTAAAGAATGACTTCTTAATCCCTGATTCTCCATTAGTTGACTTGAGTGACATGTTAAGATCATAAGAAAGGGACTTCTTGCTTGTTTTTATGACTGTTTGCCTTATTTGATATGCATTTGCCATTTTTAACTTGGCTAGACATCTGAGAAGTGGAAATGATCTTGTATACTTGTTTGAGGAACACTAGAATGGTTAAATGTGGATTAAAGGCCCTAAAAATAGAAGAATTTGTCTAAGAGTAGGAACTGGATAAGTCTATGATTTATCTAGTTAGTCCACCAGAATAATCTGAGTCTCTTAGGTTTTGTGTGTGTCAATCCTTCATTTGAATCATTGCTGATATATTCTGTGAGTATGCCTTGGCTAGATAAGTTCTAAATATTCTTCTTTCTTGCCAAACCAGTTTGACACTAATAAAAACTGGAATTTAACCTCAAAAAATAGGATTCTGGATATTGAGCATAGTGATAGTTTCATGACTTCCCTTCTTTATTTTCTTATGACGATCCTGCATCTTACATATGCTATCCTGTTGATTGTAATACTCTTGAAGTATAGTACTTTGTGACCTAGGACAATGGCATGAACCTCCTTTGAGACTTATAAATGTTTTCATGTGAGTTCTCCATCACTTGTGATTTGCTTTGACTTTAATTGACTCATGCTTGTTCCTAAAGATAGTCTTATATTCCCTCCTACTATTGTGGTTTTTCTGGTTCTGATTTGACATTACATCTTAGTTGAACTCTATTCTGATCCTGTATTCATGATTGAATCTGTTTGTTCAATTCCTGAAGTAAAGAATTGGGAATAGCAGCTTAAGGCTCTCTCTCTCTCTCTCTTAATGTTCTCTGTAAGACTGCTTGTATGTTAAGGCAATTTTTGTAATTAGCTAAGTCTTTATGACCTCTTAATGAACCTAAACTAATATATAGAGACCTAAGGGGATCATGGTAAAGATGTACCCTGTAACACTGAGTACTATGAGTTTACTTCGGGTTTAAGGATCATGTTTTGTCATCCCTCTGCTATCTAGATTGCCTAAAAAATAGGATACAAAACTAGTACTAAGTCCTTTACAATTTGGTTTATGGCTAATGTATTTACAGTTCTTTGTGAAGATGGTCTTAAGTCATGTTTGGGAGCTGATTTGTAATTTAAAATTCTGGAAATTTCTTGAGTGTCATTACTGTTTTGAAAGAAGGAACTGATTGAGTCTTACGACTCACTAAGATTGACTGAGTGTTCAAAAAGAGTTGAAGTGAGTTCATATGTAACCTATAGGACCCTGAGATTACAAATTGTTGATATGGGAGTTAAAATGGAGACTTGTTTTGCTAAAATGAAGCCTAATCTGTTCTTTAATGCTTATGTGTGCCTAGTTGAAGTATTAAGAGTTGAAATAACAAAAGATTAGAAATTCCCCTTTTGTTTGACTCCTATTTTTGTTTTGAATCATTTAAGTCATGTAGGGATTTGAAAGAACCTATTTTGACCTTGAAGTGATAAATGGTTGCTATGTGCTATCTTGAAGCTTGACACTATCTTGAATCCATTTGGCTGTCTTAGAGGAAAACTTTAGTTTGCTATTTGCTAAACAAGACTAAAATTGACTAAAATTGTAAGGCAACAAACCTGTTTGACTTAAAGATTGGGGATTGTGTTATGGCTTGCAATTTTGCTTATTTTCCCAAGTCTGAAAAATGGAAAATGAGTGAAATTCTCCTGTGTCAAGATTGATCTTTATGATTCTTGTTAAGTGTTGTAATGCAACCTGAATGGGCTATTGAAGTTGGAATTGTGAATTTTGTTCTGCCCACCATTGATCATTAAGCTTACTTAATTAATTGACTACTAAAACTGTAAAAGTAGCTTTAAACCTCTTATGAAAGTGTGTGTGCTTTGGTTCACTTGATTGCTTGTTCTTGACCCTATATTTAGATGAAGTTCCCTTGATAGTGATTAAGACTTGCTTAATAAACTGGTTCTGGACAAAAAATATACTTGGTACAACATATAGTGTTAGGGGACTCTGTGAAGGTTCAACTTTCCATTTATTTAGATTTTTTCTTACATAACTGTTACACCTCGGAAAATTTTCCGTTGGTACGCAAGTAAACGAACTAGTGATGTGTGCGAGGAGTGCGAGTGTATAATGTTTCATGAGCAATGTGCGTATATGGACGAGAATGATTAGAATGAAAAGTCGAGAAATGTGAAAAGTTGAAAATTGGCAAAACTGCCCAGTGGTCGTAAAGTGCAAAATACGGACCGTAAAATGGAATGCGGTTCGTAAACTGGCAGTCGTAAAGTGGCATGCAAAAACTTCAACTTTCTGCCCAGTTGAGAAATGGTAAAATACGACCAGGAGGATGGACCATAAAGTGATTTACGGCCCGTAAACCATGGTCGTAAATCACCATGCATGCAGCCAAAGTTGCTGGTTCTGCTTAAGGTTAAAGATGACCACGAGGGACGGTCCGTAAACTGCAATACGGACCGTAAACCTCCGTGGACGACCACTGTTCACCTCAGCACAGATTTTCAATTCATTAAATATGAGGACCAAGACGATTTATTTCATTTCTACATTACACCACTTCTCTCTAGAATCATCTCTCTACATTTATTTCATAAGTTTTTAAGGATTATAAGTCTCCAACAACATAAATAAGTGAATCAAGTGTAAGCAAGCCATTAAATACCATTCAAGTCAAGAAGTGCAAATGGAGAAAAACTAGGGTTTTGCTCAAAGTGAAGTATTATCAACCAAAGCTTGTTCCTACATCATCTAAGGTAAGATTCATGAAATTTATATGTTGGTTAACATATTGGGTAGTTGAAATACTTGGATGGTAGAAGTATATGCTAAAATGGTCAATGGAGGGTAAAATGAAGAATGTGGATAATATAAATGACTAATGGCTATTGTTATAATATTAAATGAAGGTAGAAACTTGAGCATCGAAGGAGTACGCGCAAGTGTAGAATAGTTCGACGAAGAGGTATGTGAGGCTAACCCTTCTTTCCTAAGGCATGGTTCTTGGCCAAATTCCTAATCCCTCTATATGAGTATGTTGTCTTCACATGGTTGACATTCCGAGCTCATAAGCTCGCGACCCTTGATATGTGCTATGATTATACTATGTTCCTCGTATGACGAGTAAGTCTATAACGTAGATGTAACGATAATGATGAGGATAGTAATGATGATGAGAGTAAAATGAGATTAGAGATGCTTACGAGCTATTATATATGTATATGTGTGCCTATGAAGGGCTATGATAAGACCCCGAGCTTATGATGCCGGGTAAGAATATATGTATATGACTATGTATAAAGTATGTATACGATTACGAAACGCGCGCACACCTCTGCAGATGGTACGGATGACCCTGATGCCTTGGTAGGGCCAGGTATGTATGATCTTGAGCCTTGGTTGGCCAAGTATGTATGCAACACCGATCCTACGAGGTCGGGTATGATATGTAAATACTATGTAGATGATATGACTATGTATACAATATGAATATGAATGTGATTAGACTATGTGCATATGACACGTATTAGAAATGAGAAGTCCCTATGGAAAAGCAAGTATGTACCATGATGACGATAATAATGTCTCCCTTCCTATGATATTTCATATGTTGCTTATTATGCCTCTATATCGATGTTGATCACGCTTTACATACTCAGTACATTCTTCGTACTGACATCCTTTTGTTTGTGGACGTTGCGTCATGCCCGCAGGTGCACCGGGAGACAGACTTGATCCATAGCTGCTTATCCAGAGATTGCATAGCAGAGCTCCATTCCTTCGGAGCTAGAGCTTTTAGGTACTCATTCTTTTGTGTATATAATTATGGGCATAGAGAGGTCCTGTCCCGCTCATATGATATGTCACACTCTTAGAGGCTCGTAGTCATGTGTATGTGGGTAGAGATGTTTGGCCATGTCGGCCCATGTTTTGCATATCTTTTGTTGGCCTCGTCGGCCTTGTACATTTGACGTGGCATAGATGCCAATGATATGTTAAATGATGATGGTCGTCCAATGGGACTAACATGATAAATGACCACAATGCTTGATTTGATTTACGGTTCGCTTAGATGTTATGTCATGTACGATAAGGGGTGCCCGGGTGGGGTAGCACCGGGTGCTCGTCGCGGCCCCCTAGCCGGGTCGTGACAATAACACCATAAGGTGTCTCTGTTTGCTTTGAAAAATGCATTACATTTGGTTCTCTTTTCTTCAAAGTTAAAACCGACTTGAAAAGGAAGAAGAGATCCTGTGTGTGAACTATTTAAACCATTTGTGTGCTTACTTGCCTCACTTCTCCTTGATTTTCTATTTCTTTTGTTGTGACACTTAGAATCTATGAGTACTTTAAAAAGCTGGTCATCTTTGATTTGTTTTAGCTTGACTTAACCTGTGCTTAGGGACTCTGTGTGCATTATTTTGACTTGTTGTTATCTCTGAATACAACTAAGAATGAAGGTTTGATATTTGAATTGGAAAGGTTGAAAAGGTAAACTGAAAACACTTGTTTGCAATTGTGCTCATGAAAATAGTGTATTAATCCCTTTTAACTGGAATTTTGAAAATCTCTATTTTTACTAAGAGTTGCTCTCATTCTAGACTAGATTAAACTTGAGCTTCTTAACTTAGAAACTGCCTGATTGAGTTGAGTTTTGGGATGCTGATTTGTTTAGCTTAAATCATAGATCTTTTGTTATTGGCTTTATGTCATGACCCATTTTTCCTAGGTAGTACGGGCACTTACCTTCCCACCTCGGTAAGCGAACCCTCATCCCAACAACGAACCAATACATGAATTGAAGAAATTAAGTTGCGGAAATAACAAATACATAAGTCTCACGATATATGTAGATAAATAGTAGTAAAAAGTGCAGAAGACGGTAAATACCCCAGGGTCTAGTTTGAATAATACAAGAGCATCTAGGGAGAATAATCCAATCTGTAAGTACCAATACATAATATCTATGTCATTGAATATAAACTAACACATGAAATAGGAAAGTCTTCAAGGTTAGCGGATGCCATGTTCACCCTGAAA
The DNA here is from genome assembly GCF_019175385.1 of Lycium barbarum. NCBI lineage: Eukaryota > Viridiplantae > Streptophyta > Magnoliopsida > Solanales > Solanaceae > Lycium > Lycium barbarum. Next base: position 98,876,154 of record NC_083345.1, on the reverse strand, counting down.
AACTCGAGTGGAAGCTGAAGAGTCGATTAGCCACGGGTTAGAGAAGTAGATCGGACTTGGTACTCTGCATTCATAAAAGAATGCAGCAAGTGCAGGTCAGTACAAACCACAGTACTAGTAGGCATCATCAGCCGATTAAGCATAGTTAACACAACTCAGAAGATATGCAGATAGCAAGAAAATAAGATTACAACCAAGTATCCATCATCGCCTATATAAAACCTCTAACTCAAATATGTCCAGTCCGAATATATACGATCCAATCCAATCATCACAATTCAATCACCAAGAATCTCAGTCAAGTTATAATGAAATGCAATGCAATGCAAAGATCGGGTGAATGAAATGTAATGCCATGCAAATGAAGTGTACATATGTACTCCGGATGGAAATATCGATGTCTCGGTAGTACAACCCAACGTGACTCGCGAATTCTATGTGCCAGCCATCCCGGATCTTTGTCCAACAGACAAACGGGACCCTGGCCAATTGCTCACAGGGGGAGTCTTACCAGTACCACCCTGGGGGATCCGCGGAGTCCATGCACTAACAATGATTCCGGAATATCATCGGAATCGGCCATGCAACAACGATGCCGGAATAGATCATCGGTTATTGGCCATCTCACAATCACTCAAGTAAAAGAATCTGTCATATATCAGTCTCACACAATCAACGATTCCAAAATTGAACCTCGGACATCGGCCGTCTCACAATTACTCGAGTAAAAGAGTTGGTCAATATCATTTTCATACAATCAACGATTCCGGAATTGATCTTCGGATATCGACCTTTTCACAATCACTCACATAAAGAGTTTATCTAAATATCAGTTTACTCAATCAACGATACGGGATCATCATCAGTATCGGCCATGCATCATGAATGTGTGAGAATGCGTGCAATGCGTATATCAATTATCAATAATCAAGTTCAATACCACAAGTACTAACGAAGGGGTACGACAACAAGGTATCAAATCACAACACCAACAATGGTATGCCAACAATATATCAATATCACAGGTACCAACAAAGGGGTACGCCAACAATGTATCATATCACAATACCTACAATGGTATGCCAATAATATATCAATTCACAAGTACCAACAAAAGGGTACGCCAACAATGTATCATATCACAATACCAACAATGGGTATGGAAAATCTATCTCAATCAGGACAATAACACAGATTCCAAATTCTACCACTACTCAGGGCATCAAAACCATCACCCCGGAACAATCAACACACATAACGGGGTGGCTAGTTCCAACACACAACAGGGCCCAACCTAAGGCAATGTCCAACCCGACTTCATACCTGAAGGTTCACATGCTCTCTCCGACATTATATTCTAAATATGTGCTTCGCTATGCGAAGTATCATTAAAGGTAAGCCATAACCTATCTGGACTGTCGAACCGCAACACCAACAAGTCATTTATTTGCTTTGCCTTTCCGCTGAACCTCAGACTAAAGTAGTCTAAGCATAATCAAATTCTATATTAGAAATCACGAAGAATGATACTAATATTATTACTATTTCAATTTGGTCCATTTTAACCCTAAAAATTGGGGCAATAGGCCGACAAGGGAAAAACGGGAAATTCGCAGGCAAAATACAAAATTGAGTCCTAAGTAATCATAATCCAACCATTAATTATTGATTTAGCCCAAGGATTAGCCTAATTTCTAATTCAAGTAAAAACCCCTAAATTGGGTATGAACCCTAAGTCTCTAAATCCGAAATTCAACGTTAAAAGAGGAAAATAATGACTAATAAGCTTAGATTCATCAAATTTTAGCATAACCATCATCAATTTATCATACATGACCCTAAGGAAAAGTTTCCCAAAATCCTCCTTCAAATTTCATCTCTATGTGATTGTTAAATGAAAGGGGGAAATCTATGATGATTGTGATTAGAGAAGAGTAAAGGATTAGGCAAGGTTTACCTCCAAGAATTTCTCCAATTTATGTCCAAGAATAGTTTTCTCAAGCTCCAATATCGAGATGGGAAATAGTGAGGGTCTAAGACTTATTTAAGACACATTTAATGAAAAATAACTGCCCGTCACCGCCACAGCGGTAGGGATGCCACTACGGCAGCTGAGATACCGCCAAAGCAGTATGGCCAACATTACACATGGCCGCCCCAGCAGTCATCACACCGCCACAGCGGTGCCGCTGGGGCAGCTCTGGTGCCGCCATTTCGGGCACCAGACACCAGAATCTCCCCCCTCCCCCCCCAATTTTCTAAGTCTTCAATCAAAATCCCGGGTCATTCCCGAGGCCATCTGCTTACAAAACACCCACATAGACCCACACAAAAATATGCTGTGAATGCGCTCGTGGTCTCAAAATTTCCAACGGAGGCCTCGTTGAGGGAGTCAACTCCCGATGCCTTAATTCTAATTTCCCATCCTAAGTCTTGAAATGCATCTGAATACATTAGGAACCGAACCAAATACACATACATGTTCTAAACGACCATCCGAACCTCTCAGAATCGGCGGAGTTCAGAAAAAGGTCCATTTGCCCAAAAGTCAACTTTGGGTCAACATTTTTCACTTAGAGCCTATATTTTCACCGAAGTTGCCCAAATTCGGTCTAGACACCCCGGGAAGCGTATCAACGGTCCCCTCAGGTCAAAAGTGAGTTAATAAATGCTATGGAACGGGCAAAAACACCGAAGATATTATAACGACCAAACGGGTCGTTACATTATATACCAATTGAACCGTTGCTCGTCCTCGAGCGAAGAAAAGAAGGGAAGTAAGGAAATACCTGAATCAGTGAACAACTGGGGATATCGGCTACGCATATTGGAGTCAGTCTCCCAAGTAGCCTCTTCCACAGGACGGTGCTTCTATTGCACCTTCACAGAAGCAATCTCGTTGGACCTCAACTTCCAAACCTGCCTATCCAAGATCGCGATACGCTCCTCCTCATAAGTCAAATTCTCATCAAGCAATATAGAATCGCAACGGACAATGTAGGTACCGTCGGCATGTTATTTCTCTAGCATCGAAACATGAAAGACCGGGTGAACTCCCGCCAAGCCTAGCGGCAATGCCAACTCGAAAGCTACATCACAGATAAAATCCACAATCTCAAACGGAACAATGTATATGGGGCTTAACTTGCCCCTCTTACCAAACCTCATAGCACCCTTCATTGGTGAAACCTTCAACAGAACCTGCTCACCAATAGCAAACTTCAAATCTCGAACCTTCCGGTCTACATACATCTTTTGCTGACTCTGAGCTGCCACAAGCCTGGCCTGAATAACACTCTATCAAGGGACTCTCTCAATAGATCCATGCTCCCAGGTCAAGCCTCGAACCCATCAAACCAACCAATAGGTGATCTACACCTCCTACCATATAAGGCCTTAAAAGGTGTCATACCAATACTCGAATGATAATTGTTATTGCACGCAAACTCCACTAAGGGCAAGTGCTAGTCCCAATGACCACCAAAGTCAATAACACATGCTATCAATATGTCTTCGAGCACCTAAATGATCCGCTCGGACCGGCCATCGGTCTGGGGATGGAAAGCTGTACTAAAGTCCAATCAGGTACCCAACTCCTCATGAAATGCCCTCCAGAATCGGGAAGTGAAGATAGTACCCCGATCAGATACAATAGAAATAGGGATCCCATGCAACCTCATAATATCCCGAATATACGTCTTGGCTAACTTCTCCGTGGTATAGGAAACCTGAACCTGAACAAAGTGAGCGGACTTAGTCAACCGACCCACTATCACCTAAATAGAATCAAATTCGCCAAGGGCCTTCGGAAGACCCATGACAAAATCCATGGTAATCCTTTCCCACTTCCACTCGGGAATGGGCATCCTCTAAAGCACCCTACCAGGTCGCTGGTGCTCATATTTTACCTGCTGACAATTTTCACACTTAGCCATAAAATCAACTATATCTCTCTTCATGCGACGCCGCCAATAGTGATGTCTCAAGTCATGGTACATCTTAGTTGTTCATGTATGGATGGAATAGCAAGAGCGATGGGCCTTAGATAAAATCAACTGAATCAGATCACCAACACGAGGAACACACACGCGTCCTCTAATCCTCAGAATCAATCATGGACTCCTTAGCCTCCCATCTCGAAAATCTATCCCGAATCTTGCTCAACTGAGCGTCCTTAAACTGATTAGCCTTGATCCGATCCAATAACGAGGACCTCGCTTCTATACAAGCCAAAATCCTGCCCGGGACTCAAATATCAAGATGGATGAAACTGTTGGCCAGAGTTTGAACCTCCATGGCCAACGGGCGCTCGAAAACAATCAATCGAGCTAAACTCCCCATACTCACAACCTTGCGACTCAAGGCATCAACCACCACATTGTCTTTACCAGGGTGATACAGAATAGAGATGTCATAGTCTTTCAAGAGCTCTATCCACCGGCGCTACCTGGAATTAAGATCTCTCTAGGTAAACACATGCTAAAGGCTATGATGATCGGTAAAAACTTCACAATGGACATAGTACAAGTAATGCCTCCAAAGCTTTAAGGCGAAGACTACGGCCAACAACTTCAAATCATGGGTAGGTTAATTCTTCTCGTGAACCTTTAACTGACGGGAAGCATAAGCTATCACTCTGCCCTTCTGTATCAACACCATACCCAAACCCATACGGAAAGCATCACAATAGACAGTGAAGTCCTTGCATTCCACAGGTAAGGCTAGGATCGGGGCTGTAGTCAAAAGAAGCTTGAGCTTTTGAAAGCTTTCCTCACAATTATCCGTCCACTGGAAGGGAACATCTTTTTGAGGCAATCTGGTCAAGGATGAAGTAATGGCAGTAAAACCCTTCACAAAACGACGATAATAACTAGCCAAACCCATAAAACTACGAATCTCGATAACAGTAGTGGGCCTCGCCCAACTCCTCATAGCCTTAATCTTCTGTTGATCAACCATAATCCCCTCCTTGGATACCACATAACTGAAGAATGCCACAGACTCCAACCAGAACTCACACTTAGAAAATTTAGCAAACAAACTATGTTTCTTCAACAACCCAAGAACGGTATGAAGATGACTCTCATGTGCCTCTCTACTCTTGGAATACACCAAGATGTCATCAATAAGCACAATCACAAAGAAATCAAGGAACGACCTAAAGATGCCATTCATCAAAGTCATAAATATAGCTGGGGCATTGGTAAGCCCAAAAGACATCACTAAAAACTCATAGTGTCTATATCTCTTCCGGAATGCTGTCTTCGGAATATCCTCCACCCTAATCTTCAACTGGTGATAGCCGGAACGTAAATCAATCTTCAAAAACACACCGAAGCACCCTGAAGCTGGTCGAACAGGTCATTAAAACGAGGCATAGGGCAATTGTTCTGAATCGTGACCTTGTTCAACTATCGGCAATCAATGCATATCCTCATAGTGCCATCTTTCTTCCTCACAAATAACACAGGAGTACCCCAAGGGGAGACGCTCGGTCTAATGAACCCCTTGCTCAATAAATCTTGCAATATTTCCTTAAGCTCCCTCAACTCAGCAGGTGCCATCCGATATGGTGGGATGGAAATAGGACGAGTGCTCGAGTCCATGTCGATATAGAAATCAATGTCGTAATAGGGTGGCATACCTGGAAGATCCGACGGAAATACCTCCGCGAACTCGCTCACAATAGGGATAGACTCAAGGGGTGAAGATGCAACAGTCGTATCACTGTTATATCCCGTGTTTTCGCATAATCGGAAATCGTGAAAATAATTAAGACTTGCATGTTATAAGGAAATAATTGATTTTAGTTAAAATGTCTATGTTGTTTATGGAAATATTGGTGTGGAAATGTGAAGGAAGTCCAAGGGTAAAAATTTGGAATTTCGGAAATTAGTTTCGGGAATTGCAAAACGAGATTTTTCGAATTGGGCCAAGAAAAAAAAATTGAACAAAATTTGAGGCCCAAGCCACAAAGGTGGCCGGCCATGACCCATGGCTTGTCCAAGCCCATGGATTTAATAGGTCATGTGACTTTCATGTGACCAATGAATAAGTAAGCAAATATATACACATACTTATCCATGGGAAAGTTCAAGAAACAAAAAAAAAATCAATCAACCTTGGAGAAAATAAGGCTCTCGGCCGAAACCCCATAGAAGAGAAAAGAAAATTTTCTAGCCTTGATCTTAGTCTTAAAAATCTTGTTCTTCTTGTATTCGTAGTGTATGCAAGACGCTCTCCGACGTGATATAATTGGTTTGGCACAAGAGCGACGTTTGCGGCGGGTTGAAACTTGAAAGAAAGGTGAGAATTCTTCCACTTTTGTGTTATGGAATTGGTATGAATGTTATGATGATTGGAATAAAATGAGAATTTTGTGGTAGTGATGTATGTGTGTGCAGCCGTGAGTGTGTGTGTGTTGGTATGTGGCCGTGAGCCATGTGAGTTGGAAGGGAAGGTGAATTGAATCCTATCTAGTTCGTTAGTTGCGTCGTTGTGGCATTTATGAAGTAAATGAATATTTAACGAGTTGATTTGGCATTGAAAAATGGTTGCGGGTTCTTATGGGAAATTATATGATTTTTGTATATTTTATATAATTATGGAAGTAAGACTTTAAAATGTGAATTATGGTTGTTGCTAACGAATTCGGAATGAAACAACGCGAGTTAGTATGTTCGTCGTAGTTGTTGACGTTTAGGGATGCAATATGGAAAGTAGCGAATTGTTTGAACTTATGTATATTGCTTGGAATATTATTGGGACGTGTTTGAATAATCTTGAATGAGTAAATGAATACAATAATGTGGATGTTAGTTTGGTATTTCGAAGTTTGAATGAAAGCTATTGATTTATGTAGAAAGAAAGAATATTGAAGTTAGAATGATTTAGTTGTGGCTTATGATGTTTGTGATGTTTGGGTTGTTGTGTTGATGTTTATTGAGCCGAGCTAAGTCTCGGGGGTGTTAGATATATAGGGGAAATGCTGCCGAAATTTCGGTAGACAAAAATGAAGTTAAGGAAATTCTTAAGCCTTAGAATCTCTAATTGGTAACTTTGACCATTTGCAGATTCTGGACGAAACGGGATTTGAGTTTGGGGTGAGCATAAGACGTTTATAAGGTATGTAAGGCTACCCACTCCTTCTTTTGGCATGTCTTAGGTATGCTAGGTTGTTATCGGAACCCCGGGAGCAATCCTGCTCCTCGAAATCCGAATTGGAAAACGGCTACTATTCATTCAATCCAATTGAAGTCTAATGACCCTATTTTGGCTAGAAAGCAATCAACGTCTGAAACTTATGTAAATGTGATCGGATTACTTCGAAACCTTTATGTATGATCCCATAGACCCCAAATGTCCGTAATTCATGTTCGCTACCTCGACTTGACCCGAGGTGGGCCCGCTAACCCCGAGATGCCGTATTTGTTCTATTGGGCTCTCTTTTTGGAAAAGTTTTGATAAGGGATCTTCGGTTATGAAATTTTCGTCTATGAAAGAATATTTTGATTACTATAATGTACTAAACTATATTTTGAGTCATACGTACCACTTTGAGAACATCTTTGTGAAATGAACTTCCGTACTAACAAATTATTCGACTACTTTGACTAATGAGATGACTTATGATGTAATCAAGTTTTGAAAAACTATTTTGATATACAAATTGCATTGTTTGCTCACGACTCCGCTCGTGCCCTTATTATGACTTCGTTCACCAGTTCCCGGGCCGGTTATGATTCGTGCGCATTATGATAAATTCGGCCGTATGCTGTGTTACGGTTCCCGAGACCTCGCCATAGGGCCGGGTTCCGTTTGGTGTTATGCTGTGATATGGCTGGTGATATGATATGCTGATATGTGTGTACTCGGGGATGTACGGAGATTTGAACCTTCTGGTGTTATGCTGTGTGTGGCACCAGCGTCGGAGTGGTGACCACGTTCCTGAGCTTTGCATGATTTTGTTTGCATTATGTATATATGATTTTGATAAACATTTTGATATACTGTTCGGCATTTCTCTCTTTTGTATCCGTTTGCTTTCAGTTGTGGCCCATATTTCTGTACTCTATGCTTTACATACTCAGTACATCTTTCGTACTGACCCCCTTTCCTCGGGGGCTGCGTTTCATGCCCGCAGGTACAAACACAGGTGATCCTCCACTGTAGGCTCCACTTTCTGCTATTTCGGAGTACTCCCTTTGATCCGGAGTCCACTTTTGGTACATACATCTTTTGCTATGTATATATATTTCTGTATATCTGACTATTTGGGTACGGCGGGGGCCCTGTCCCGTCATATGATTCTGTCGGTCTGTTTAGAGGTCTGTGGACATGTCTGTGGGTTAGGGTCTTTCTGTATGGTTATGTGTATATGTTGTTTGGGCGATCCCATACGCCGAGGCGGCCGGTCCGCATATGTTTATACGTTGCTTTGTTAGCCCTGTGTGGCCTTTGTTGGTGTGTGCTGTGTACAGGTTATTCTGGATAGTCCGAAAAACAAAGGAAACTCTGCCGAAATATTTCTGGAAATTATCTAAATTTAGAATTTAGCCTTGTCGGCTTCTGCTACATACTTGAATGCATTTGATAGATGGATCTGGGTGCCCAAGTAGGGTGCCAGTCGCGGCCCACGGGGCTGGGTCGTGACAAAAGTGGTATCAGAGCGGTTTGTCCTCGGAATGTCCACAGGCCGTGTCTCGTAGAGTCTTGTTTATCGGTGTGTTGTGCACCACATCTATAAACAGGAGGCTACAGGGCATTTAGGGTGTCACTTTTCTTTGGAATCTTAGATCGTGCGTTAGAGCTATGCTATTAGGATGATTTTGATCTGATTCATTATTGTGTTTGCAGTGATGCCTCCGAAGAAGGCAACGGCGGCCCAGAAGGGCAAGGCAGGGATAGCAGGGACTAGTCAGGCACAGCGAGTTACCCGGGCTCGTGTTTATGATTTGCCCGAGGTTGTGCCCCATTCAGAGGGATCCGCTACACCACCACAGGCGGAGCCTGGAGCAGGTCCATCGGCAGCTCCAGGGGCCCGAGTACCAGCACTCGAGCCTCCAGCTCCTCAGCCAGGGGCGGAGGACAGGACACTGAGAGAGGCTGTGCAGTTATTGACCACTCTGGTAGCGGGATAGGCTCGCAGACGCGGGCGGAGAGATGATGATGATGACGACAGGCGTGATAGCCTGAGAGTTCGAGAGTTCCTATTGTGTGGCCCTCCAGATTTTTTCGGGTCTAAGCCCGACGAGGACCCCCATGACTTTATCCGGGGGATGCGGCGCTCACTAGACTTGGTCAGGGCTTCAGAGACTGAGTCTGTTGAGTTGGCTTCGCATAGACTACGGGATGTTGCTGCTCACTGGTATGAGTCCTGGGAGCTATCCAGGGGTGAGGGTGCTACCCAGCTACTTGGGACGAGTTCGTGACTGCTTTCACTCACCACTTTTTGCCCCCAGAGTTACGGCGGGCGCGGGTTGACCGATTTTTGCATCTGCAGCAGAGGGGTCGGAGCGTCCGTGAGTATAATATGGAGTTCGATTCTTTGGCCCGGTATGCACCTGCCATAGTAGCAGATATGGCTGATCGGATGCACAGATACGTGATGGGGTTAGACCGCTATTTGATTGATGGCTGTATGGCGGTGGCATTGCAGGCAGACATGGATATTGCCCGACTATAGGCTTATCCCTGGGTGTGGAGGACCGACATAGAGTTGATTATTCTAGCAGAGATCGGGACAGGAGGCCGCCCAAGAGGGCCAAATCCGCAGGTTATTCTGGAGATTCTCGAGGCGGACAGCCTCAGTAGCAGCAGTCAGGCAGACATCCTCCTCCGTCAGGCCGGGGTACACAGCCAGCCGGTAGGAGATTTGACAGTCCAGGACAGTCTGGGGCCGGTCAGCGCTCCAGAGCATCAGGGTCACAGATAGCTAGAGGTCCCAGCCAGCCCAGACCACCCAGGCCCCGTTGTTCCCATTGCGGGAAATCGCACCCGGGAGAGTGTTATCGACTTACTGGAGCCTGTTTTTCATGCGGTGGTCAGGGCCATCTTATGCGAGATTTTCCGTTGGCGAGCGGTTCTGGTAGTGTGGCTCAGCCGACGGGGTCAGCCGCTGGTTCATCATCTGCTCCATCAGTTGCACGCCCTGCGGGGCGAGGTATGCCGGCACCGGCGGGACGCGGTCGAGGTCGTGGCAGTGCTTCAGGTTCTAGCGGTCCCTCGAACCGCATATATGCATTACCCAGTCACCAGGACCAGGAGGCTTCACCGAATGTCGTCACAGGTACATTACTGGTTTTCTCCAGATCTGTATATGCACTGATTGATCCTGGTTCAACTTTGTCATATATTTCCCCGCTCGTTGCTAGTAAAATTAGGATAGTGTCTGAGCCTATAGAGCCATTTGAGGTAGCCACACCGGTTGGGGACTATATTATAGCGAGCCAGATATATAGGGATTGTTCTGTGACTATATGTGATCGTTGCACTAAAGCTGACTTGATAGAATTGGATATGCTGGAATTCGATGTCATTATGGGTATGGACTGGTTAGCTTCCTGTTATGCTAATGTTGACTGCCAGATAAAGGTAGTCCGTTTTCAGTTTCCAGGGGAACCAGTTATAGAGTGGTTCGGGTCTACAGCATCGCCGAGGGGTAAGTTTATTTCGTACCTCAAGGCCAAGAAGATGATTCAGAAAGGCTATATCTATCACTTGGTTCGTGTGCACGACACTACAGCTGAGACACCTACCATTCAGTCTGTTCCGGTCGTAAATGAATTTCCAGATGTATTTCCTGATGAGCTTCCGGGTCTTCCGCCCGAGCGGGAGATAGATTTCACTATAGACTTGTTGCCGGATACGCAGCCTATATCTATTCTTCCGTACAGAATGGCACCAGCTGAATTGAAGGAGTTGAAAGAGTAGCTGAAAGACTTGTTGGATAAAGGCTTTATCAGACCCAGTACATCACCCTGGGGAGCGCCGGTATTATTTGTAAGAAAGAAAGACGGGTCACTGCGCATGTGTATCAATTACCGGCAATTAAATAAGGTGACTATAAAGAATAAATATCCCTCCCCCGGATTGATGATTTGTTTGGTCAGTTGCAGGGTGCTAAATATTTTTCAAAGGTGGATCTGCGCTCAGGTTATCATCAGGTGCGAGTGCGAGAATCTGATATCCCAAAGACAGCTTTCAGGACCCGGTACGGGCATTATGAATTCAGAGTCATGTCTTTCGGGTTGACTAATGCTCCAGCAGTGTTTTATGGACCTGATGAATCGGGTATTTCGGCCTTTCCTGGACATGTTCGTGATTGTGTTTCTTGATGATATTCTGATTTACTCGCGATCAGCAGAGGAGCATTCAGATCATTTGAGGACGGTACTTGGTATTCTTCGCCAACGGAAATTATATGCTAAATTTTCCAAATGTGAATTCTGGTTAACTTCTGTGGCATTCTTGGGGCATGTTGTCGGAGCAGATGGTATTCGGGTCGATACGCAGAAAATTGAAGTTGTACAGAATTGGCCCAGTTTTCTGGGGTTAGCCAGATATTATCGGAGGTTCGTGGAAAATTTTTCTTCTATTGCAGCACCACTGACGAAGCTTACTCAGAAAGCAGCGAAATTTCAGTGGACCGATGCCTGCGAGCGCAGCTTTCAGATGTTGAAAGAAAAATTAATTACATCTCCAGTTTTAGTTCTTCCAGAAGGATCAGACGGGTATGTTGTCTATTGTGATGCCTCTGGTATTGGGATAGGCTGTGTATTGATGCAGCACGGTCAAGTCATAGCCTATGCTTCCCGGCAGCTCAGACCGCACGAGAAGAATTATCCCACTTATGATCTTGAGTTGGCCGCGGTGATTCACGCTTTGAAGATTTGGCGGCATTATTTATATGGGGTCCACGTTGATATTTATACGGACCATAAGAGTCTCCAGTATATTTTTAAGCAGAAAGAACTAAATTTGCGGCAGAGAAGATGGCTTGAATTATTGAAAGATTATGACGTTGATATTCTGTATCATCCTGGAAAAGCCAATGTGGTAGCGGATGCACTTAGCCGCAAGTCTATGGGCAGTTTAGCTGATGTACCATCTGATAAGAAAGACTAGGTTCGTGAAATTCATCAGTTGGCCAGCCTTGGAGTTTGTTTGGCGGATTCTGGAGATTCTGGGATTTCTGTTCGTGCAGTTGCTGAATCATCTATTATAGCAGAGGTAAAGCAGCGTCAGTTTGAAGATCCTATCTTGGTTCAGTACAGAGATGTGGCCCTTAATAAATAAAAGACTCCGTTTGAAGTTTCGCCTGAAGGGGTATTATTATATGAAGGCAGATTCTGTGTTCCGAATGTGGCAGGCTTACGGTGACAAATCATGGGCGAGGCGCATAATGCACGATACTCTGTTCATCCTGGTTCCACTAAAATGTATCATGATCTCAGGTGTTTGTACTGGTGGGACGGTATGAAGAAAGATATTGCCGAGTTCGTTAGTCAGTGCCCGAATTGTCAACAAGTAAAAATTGAGCATCAGAAGCCCGGTGGATTATTACAGGAGATGGAAATTCCAGCCTGGAAATGGGAGATGATTAATATGGATTTCGTTGTTGGGTTACCGCGCACTCCACGCAGGTATGATTCTATTTGGGTTATTGTTGACAGATTGACGAAATCAGCCCACTTTCTCCCAGTCCGGACTACTTATTCGGCTGAGGACTATGCCAGATTGTATATCAGAGAGATAGTCAGACTTCACGGAGTCCCTGTATCTATTATTACTGACCGGGGTGCCCAGTTTACGGCAAATTTCTAGAGGTCATTTCAGGAGGGATTAGGGACTCAGGTGAGCCTCAGCACAGCTTTTCATCCTCAGTCCGACGGGCAGGCCGAGCGCACTATTCAGACACTGGAAGATATGTTGCGGGCCTGCGTTATTCATTTCAGAGGCAGCTGGGAGGATCATTTGCCGCTTATTGAATTTGCCTATAATAACAGTTATCACTCCAGCATTCAGATGGCACCGTATGAAGCCCTTTATGGCAGGAAATGCAGATCTCCTATTGGTTGGTTTGACGTAGGCGAAACTAAACTAATTGGGCCCGATGTGATCCAGGAAGCAGTAGATAAGGTAAAGCTTATTCGGGAGCGATTATTGGCTGCTAAGAGTCGACAGAAAGCTTATGCAGACAGACGACGTCGACCGTTAGAGTTCCAGATTGGCGACTGGGTATTTCTGAAGGTGTCGCCTATGAAGGGTGTTATGAGATTCGGTAAAAAGGGTAAGCTTAGTCCGCGATATATTGGGCCATATCAGATTTTTCGAAAGATAGGCGAGGTCGCCTACGAGCTAGACTTACCATCCAATTTGGAGGCCGTACACCCGGTATTTCATGTGTCTATGCTGCGAAAATGTATTGGTGATCCTTCCAGGATATTCCCAGTGGACGATATTCAGGTAACGGAGCACTTGTCTTATGAGGAGCAGCCTATAACCATTTTGGATCGACAGGTACGGAGACTATGCACGAAGGAAGTGCCTTCTGTTAAAGTCCTGTGGCACAACAACAACCGGGAAGAAATGACCTCGGAGTCGGAGGATGAGATGAAGAAGAAATACCCCCATTTATTCCCTGCGGCCACAGGTAATTTAAACTTTCAAGTTTGTTGTATTGATTGACGAATGAGTTATGTGTGCTAATTGTAAAGGGAGACTCCCCCGTCACATTATAAGATTAATTTAACATTCGGGGACGAATGTTCTTAAGGGGGGAGAATGTTATATCCCGTGTTTTCGCATAATCGGAAATCGTGAAAATAATTAAGACTTGCATGTTATAAGGAAATAATTGATTTTAGTTAAAATGTCTTTGTTGTTTATGGAAATATTGGTGTGGAAATGTGAAGGAAGTCCAAGGGTAAAAATTTAGAATTTCGGAAATTAGTTTCGGGAATTGCAGAACGAGATTTTTCGAATTGGGCCAAGAAAAAAAAATTGAACAAAATTTGAGGCCCAAGCCACAAAGGTGGCCGGCCATGACCCATGGCTTGTCCAAGCCCATGGATTTAATAGGTCATGTGACTTTCATGTGACCAATGAATAAGTAAGCAAATATATACACATACTTATCCATGGGAAAGTTCAAGAAACAAAAAAAAATCAATCAACCTTGGAGAAAATAAGGCTCTCGGCCGAAACCCCATAGAAGAGAAAAGAAAATTTTCTAGCCTTGATCTTAGTCTTAAAAATCTTGTTCTTCTTGTATTCGTAGTGTATGCAAGACGCTCTCCGACGTGATATAATTGGTTTGGCACAAGAGCGACGTTTGCGGCGGGTTGAAACTTGAAGGAAAGGTGAGAATTCTTCCACTTTTGTGTTATGGAATTGGTATGAATGTTATGATGATTGGAATAAAATGAGAATTTTGTGGTAGTGATGTATGTGTGTGCAGCCGTGAGTGTGTGTGTGTTGGTATGTGGCCGTGAGCCATGTGAGTTGGAAGGGAAGGTGAATTGAATCCTATCTAGTTCGTTAGTTGCGTCGTTGTGGCATTTATGAAGTAAATGAATATTTAACGAGTTGATTTGGCATTGAAAAATGGTTGCGGGTTCTTATGGGAAATTATATGATTTTTGTATATTTTATATAATTATGGAAGTAAGACTTTAAAATGTGAATTATGGTTGTTGTTAACGAATTCGGAATGAAACAACGCGAGTTAGTATGTTCGTCGTAGTTGTTGACGTTTTGGGATGCAATATGGAAAGTAGCGAATTGTTTGAACTTATGTATATTGCTTGGAATATTATTGGGACGTGTTTGAATAATCATGAATGAGTAAATGAATACAATAATGTGGATGTTAGTTTGGTATTTCGAAGTTTGAATGAAAGCTATTGATTTATGTAGAAAGAAAGAATATTGAAGTTAGAATGATTTAGTTGTGGCTTATGATGTTTGTGATGTTTGGGTTGTTGTGTTGATGTTTATTGAGCCGAGCTAAGTCTCGGGGGTGTTAGATATATAGGGGAAATGCTGCCGAAATTTCGGTAGACAAAAATGAAGTTAAGGAAATTCTTAAGCCTTAGAATCTCTAATTGGTAACTTTGACCATTTGCAGATTCTGGACGAAACGGGATTTGAGTTTGGGGTGAGCATAAGACGTTTATAAGGTATGTAAGGCTACCCACTCCTTCTTTTGGCATGTCTTAGGTATGCTAGGTTGTTATCGGAACCCCGGGAGCAATCCTGCTCCTCGAAATCCGAATTGGAAAACGGCTACTATTCATTCAATCCAATTGAAGCCTAATGACCCTATTTTGGCTAGAAAGCAATCAACGTCTGAAACTTATGTAAATGTGATCGGATTACTTCGAAACCTTTATGTATGATCCCATAGACCCCAAATGTCCGTAATTCATGTTCGCCACCTCGACTTGACCCGAGGTGGGCCCGCTAACCCCGAGATGCCTTATTTGTTCTATTGGGCTCTCTTTTTGGAAAAGTTTTGATAAGGGATCTTCGGTTATGAAATTGCCGTCTATGAAAGAATTTTTTGATTACTATAATGTACTAAACTATATTTTGAGCCATACGTACCACTTTGAGAACATATTTGTGAAATGAACTTCCGTACTAACAAATTATTCGACTACTTTGACTAATGAGATGACTTATGATGTAATCAAGTTTTGAAAAACTATTTTGATACACAAATTGCATTGTTTGCTCACGACTCCGCTCGTGCCCTTATTATGACTTCGTTCACCGGTTCCCGGGCCGGTTATGATTCGTGCGCATTATGATAAATTCGGCCGTATGCTGTGTTACGGTTCCCGAGACCTCGCCATAGGGCCGGGTTCCGTTTGGTGTTATGCTGTGATATGGCTGGTGATATGATATGCTGATATGTGTGTGCTCGGGGATGTACGGAGATTTGAACCTTCTGGTGTTATGCTGTGTGTGGCACTAGTGTCGGAGTGGTGACCACGTTCCTGAGCTTTGCATGATTTTGTTTGCATTATGTATATATGATTTTGATAAACATTTTGATATATTGTTCGGCATTTCTCTCTTTTGTATCTGTTTGCTTTCAGTTGTGGCCCATATTTCTGTACTCTATGCTTTACATACTCAGTACATCTTTCGTACTGACCCCCTTTCCTCGGGGGCTGCGTTTCATGCCCGCAGGTATAGACACAGGTGATCCTCCACTGTAGGCTCCACTTTATGCTATTTCGGAGTACTCCCTTTGATCCGGAGTCCACTTTTGGTACATACATCTTTTGCAATGTATATATATTTCTGTATATCTGACTATTTGGGTACGGCGGGGGCCCTGTCCCGTCATATGATTCTGTCGGTCTGTTTAGACGTCTATGCACATGTCTGTGGGTTAGGGTCTTTCTGTATGGTTATGTGTATATGTTGTTTGGGCGATCCCATACGCCGAGGCGGCCGATCCGCATATGTTTATACGTTGCTTTGTTAGCCCTGTGTGGCCTTTGTTGGTGTTTGCTGTGTACAGGGTTATTCTGGATAGTCCGAAAAATAAAGGAAACTCTGCCGAAATTTTTCTGGAAATTATCTAAATTTAGAATTTAGCCTTGTCGGCTTCTGCTACATACTTGAATGCATTTGATAGATGGATCTGGGTGCCCAAGTAGGGTGCCAGTCGCGGCCCACGGGGCTGGGTCGTGACAATCACCAACATGTGCCAAGTACGCTAAACACCCTTTACTTACTAACTTCTTCGCTCGAAGGAAGGAAATGATCTTCTTCGGAGCAGGACTAGGAGTACCTCTCCACTCAAGCCTAGGATTGCCCGGCATGGCTAAGGTGACTGTCTTGGCGTGACAGTCCAAGATCGCATGATAAGGAGAAAGCCATGACATACCAAATATAATATCAAAGTCCACTATATCGAGAATCATCAAATCTACCCAAGTGTCATACCCCATAAAAGTAACCAAATAAGACCGGTAGACTCGATCAATAACCACAGAATCTCCGATCGGAGTAGACACATGAATAGGTATATCTATGCTATCACAAGGCAAATCCCAACCAACAGCATGAAATGCAGACATATACGAGTAAGTGGATTCAGGATCAAATAATACAGATGCTGCTCTATGACGGACAGAAATGGTACCTGAGATCACAATATCTGAGGCCTCTACCTCTGGTTTACTAGGAAATGAGTAACAATGGCCTCCACCACGCCCAGTTTGAGATCCCCCTCTCGCACTCTTAGTACCACCTCTAACTGGCTGGGACCCACCTCTACAACCATGTGAAGTACCGCGGCCTGATTGAGCACCGCCTCTCTGAGAAGTCCCACCTCGACTACCGGATGATACAGGAGTCCTCGGTGGCTGATAATCCCGCCTAGATCGGCGACATCTCATGACAACATGCCCAACCTCTCCATAAGAGTAACAGGTAAGAGGAGTCGAGTGCTGAAACACGGAAGCTGAAGACCTGGAGGAAGCAGCCCTGTCCATAGGTCTGGAGAACGAACTCTCATGAGGTCTCTACCTTGGTGGCTCACTAGAGGAAGCCGATAATGCATAATGCACGCTACAAAACACCTGCACCACGTCATCGCGTTGCCGCGAAACTGGTAGGACACATAATCAATGTTGTGGGTCTCCACTATCCCCATACAGTGCAACAGCTCATGCATATCAAGAATGAACTCATAGGCATCCTCAGACGAGGTACCAGCAAACCTCGACGGGTCTAACTTCCGAAACCTCCCAACCAGCTCCTGGTCAGAAGCAGTCATAATAGTGCCCTCCATGGGACTACTCTCATCACCGGGAGTTGGTATCGCATCCATGCGAGGAGCTATAGCTGTAGCAGGATGTACTACCCTCGTAGGTCTCTGCTCAAGGGTCTGCACCCCATCCCTAGTCTGTGAACCCCCTCCAGGTGTAGTAAAGCCTCCTGCTGCCTGCTGGGCATCAAGATGAAGTAGTACTCTGGCCATAGTGTCATGCATGGCCTGATAAGATAACTAGTAGTAAAACGTACGGAAGACAGTAAATACCCCTAGGGTTTAGTCTGAATAATACAAGAGCATCTAGGGAGAATAATCTAATCTGAAAGTACTAATACATAATATCTATGTCTCTAAATATAAAGTAAGATATGAAATAAGAAAGTCTTCAAGGTCAGCGGACGCCATGCTCACCCTGGAAAACTCAAGTGGAAGTTGAAGAGTCGATCGGCCACAGGTCAGAGATGTAGATCCGACCTGGTACTCTGCATTCATAAAATAATGCAGCAAGTGCAGGTCAGTACAAACCACAGTACTGGTAGATACCATCGGCCGACTAAGCATAGTTAATACAATTCAGAAGATATGCAGATAGCAGAGAATCTAACAAGTATAAGACAATAAGATTACAACCAAGTATCCATCATCGTCTATATAAAACCTCTAACTCAAATATGTCAGGTCTGAATATATACGATCCAATCCAATCATCACAATTCTATCACTAAGAATCTCAATCAAGTCATAATGCAATGCAATGCAAAAATGGGGTGAATGAAATGCAATGCCATGCAAATGAGGTGTACACATGTACTCCAGAGGGAAATATCGACATCTCGGTAGCACAACCCAGCGTGACTCGTGAAGTCTAAGTGCCACCCGTCCTGAATCTTTGCCCAACAGACAGACGGGACCCTGGCTAATTACTCACAGGGGGAGTCTCACAGGCACCACCCTGGGGGACCCGCTGAGTCCATGCACTAACAACGATTCCGAAATATCATCAGATTCGGCCATGCAACAACGATGCCGGAATAGATCATCGGTCATCGGCCATCTCACAATCACTCAAGTAAAAGAGTCTGTCATATATCAGTCCCACACAATCAACGATTCCAAAATTGAACCTCGGACATCGGCCGTCTCACAATTACTCGAGTAACAGAGTTGGTCAATATCATTTTCATACAATCGAGGATTCCGGAATTGATCTTCGAATATCGGCCTTTTCACAATCACTCACATAAAGAGTTTATCTAAATATCAGTTTACTCAATCAACGATACCGGATCATCACCGGTATCGGTCATGCATCAGGAATGTGTGAGAATGCGTGCAATGCGTATGTTAATTATCAATAATCAAGTTCAATACCACAAGTACTAATGAAGGGGTACGCCAACAAGGTATCAAATCATAACACCAACAATGGTATGCTAACAATATATCAATATCACAGGTACCAACAAAGGGGTACGCCAACAATGTATCATATCACAATACCTACAACGGTATGCCAATAATATATCAATATCACAAGTACCAACAAAAGGGTACGCCAACAATGTATCATATCACAATACCAACAATGGGTATGGAAAATCTATCTCAATCAGGACGATAACATAGATTCCAAATTCTACCACTACTCGGGGCATCAAAACCATCACCCCAGAACAATCAACACACATAACGCGATGGCTAGTCCCAAGACACAACAGGGCCCAACCTAAGGAAATATCCAACCCGACTTCATACCCGAAGGTTCACATGTTATCTCCGACATTATATTCTAAACATGTGCTTCGTTATGCGAAGTCTCACTAAAGGTAAGCCATAACCTACCTGGACTGCCGAACCGCAACACTAACAAGTCACTCCTTTACTTTGCCCTTCCGCTGAACCTCCGAACCAAAGTAGTCCTAGAATGATACTAATATTGCTACTACTTGAATTCGGTCCATTTTAGCCCTAGAAAATTCGAAAAATGGGCCCACAAGAGCAAAACGGGAAATTTGTGGGCAAAATACCAAATTAAGTCCTAGGTAATCATAATCAAACCATTAATTATTGATTTAGCCCAAGGATTAGCCTAATTTCGGATTCAAGTAAAAACCTCCTAATTGGGTATGAACCCTAAGTCTCAAAATCCGAAATTCAACGTTAAAAGTGGAAGGAAGATATATGACTAATAAGCTTAGATTCATCAAATTTTAGCATAACCATCATCAATTTATCATACATGACCCTACGGAAAAGTTTCCCGAAACGCTCCTTCGAATTTCATCTCTAAGGGATTGTTAAAGGGAAGAGGGAAATCTAAGATGATTGTGATTAGGGAAGAGTAAAGGATTAGGCAAGGTTTACCTCCAAGAATTTCTCAAATTTATCTCCAAGAATAGTTTCCTCAAGCTCCAATATCGATATGGGAAATAGTGAGGGTCTAAGACTTATTTAAGACACATTTAATGAAATATAACTGCCTGGCACCACCACCGCGATAGGGATGCCGCTACGGTAGCGGCGCCGCTACGACGGCTGAGTTACCGCCACAGCGGTATGGCTAATATTACACATGGCCGCCCCAGCTGTCATCACACCACCACAGCAGTGCCGCTGGGGCAGCTCTGGTGCTGCCATTTGGGGCACTAGACACCAGAATCCCCCCCCCCCCCCCCCGCACCCCCACCTATTTTTTAAATCTTCAATCGAAATCCCGGGTCATACCTAAGGCCATCTGCTCATAAACCATCCACATAGACCGACACAAAAATATGCTACGACTGTGCTCGTGGTCTCAAAATTTCCAACGGAGGCCTCATTGACCGAGTCAACCCCCTATGCCTTAATTCCATTTTTTCATCCTAAGTCCCGAAATGCATCCGAATGCATTGGAAACTGAACCAAATAGACATACATTTTCTAATCGACCATCTGGACCTCTCGGAATCGATGAAATTTCAAAAAATGTCCGTTTGCCCAAAAGTCAACTTTAGGTCAACCATTTTTCACTTAGAGCCTATATTTTCACCGAAATTGCTCAAATTCGGTCTAGACACTCCGGGAAGCGTATCACCGGCCCCCTCGAGTCAAAACTGAGCTAATCAATGCTCGGGAATAAGTAAAAACACCGAAGATACTATAATGACCAAATGGGTCGTTACACTTTACTGAAGCATTGCTTGATTTATTTGCCTAAAACTTGTCATTTGAGAAGGTAAATTTGCTTACCTATAAGTGTGTGCTACTACTGGGTTTTGAATATTAGCTGGGGAGTTTTGGATGTTGTTATTGGATAGTTTTGATGAGTTATTTGAAGGAAGGACATGGGGAACATATAAGGTATATGTGGGGTATGTCTCCCAAGGGGGTTTTGCTCTCCATATATAGGTATATCACCTAGAATATCTTGTATATCACAGCCCTGACACTTAGAAAGTTTCTAAAAATGGAGTAGTGTATCAAGTGGTATACCATGTATACTACTCTTTGACACTTAGAAATTTTTAAGAAAATAAGGACCTGGGCTCGTTATTTGGGTCTGTCCCTTGTGTTATTATACTCGGCTTATCACTACTGTTGTTTTGGGCTTATTTCCCATTTGAACAATTTTTTATCATTTTCCATCATTGAATTGTTAAATGATTCAGTCCAAATAAATTGTAATTTATTTTTTGCTTGTGTAATAGTTATTGTAATTTCTATTTGTGTACATAGTTTAATTCACGAATATCTACTAATATCATTTATATATGTTTTTATCTTTGTCCATTCAAACCTATTGGTGGGTCCCAATAGGGCCCACTAACGTATCTAGATCGATTCAACCTTTCCTTCGGAGCAAAATGGAGCATACATTGGATTTAAGATGAACCCGATTGCATAAATACCTTCTTTTTGGGCTTGGTCAGCTCAATCTCTCTATCTCTATTTAAATTATGTACTTTAAATTGTTACTTGCATAATTATTGTGCCAATTGGAACCCTTATGAGATTTTCGTATTTTAAAGTCGCCAAAAAATGAATTTGCCACAAATTTAAGACTAGATCTAAGGAATTAATGCAATTTGGGACTGATTTTATTAAAGGTACGAAAACTGCCAATTTTTATGAAATTTGGGACTGCTTTGAACATTTATGAAACCTGTGGACTTGGACGTGTGGACTGATTTGGATAAATATTCAAAACTTGTGGCACTAATTGTGACTATTTAGACTTAGACTAAAACTTGGCGAAAGGCTGAATAAAAATGGACTATATTGAATACGATTAATATACGGATTATAATAGTATGCCTAAAATTATTTTCCTAAAAACTATTTTCTATACTAAAAAATATTTTTTCAAAACTATTTTTTGGTGGACATACATAGAGTCCTACTTAGGCTAAGAGTCTTCAGGTATTAGCCTAAGTGTTCTACTCCGACGCCCTAAACGCCCAATTTTGGGCAAAATTTTACCACTTTTGTTCCTTGAAACATGGTATATTTCATGAATGACTAAATCTTTTGTTGCGGAAATATAGGCCGAAACAATTTTTCACCATAAACAATATATATCTACAAAGGCATACTATTAGAACTCGTAGGTCAATCGTATTTTATGGATCTTTAATGCCGGGGTGCCTAACACCTTCCCCGGGGGATCACCAGAACCCTTACCCATACTTTGGTTAGATTAGGATTCTTTTAAAACTTAAACCGCT
Source organism: Lycium barbarum (assembly GCF_019175385.1). Lineage (NCBI taxonomy): Eukaryota > Viridiplantae > Streptophyta > Magnoliopsida > Solanales > Solanaceae > Lycium > Lycium barbarum. The sequence goes on along the minus strand of NC_083345.1, from coordinate 98,853,654 downwards.
TTAAATGAACCCTCTTTGAACTGGTTTTTCTTAATTTCCTAAAAATTAGGTGGCGACTCTAAAATAAGTCCATTTAGAGTACCATCCACGTAGAAGTACATTTTTTCCTGGTACGATTGAAAACCGTACTTCCCCGGGACACTTTCCTTTTAAATGAGGTAAGTGCAAATAAGAATCGAAAAAATAGAACCGCTACAGTGTGCAAGCATGAAATGATTCTCTGTCATATTTAATTTCTGTTGTCGAATTTCACGTGATTATGTTTATGAGATTCAAGAATGATTGTAGGAATTGGTTTTGGCTATTTTCAGTAGAATCCCTGCTTCCCTTTTCAGTCTTAGTTCTTTAGAAATGCTTAGGTGTAAAATGGTGATTAATCTTGTTGTGAATGACCTCTCCAAGATCTAGTTAAGTTCATCCTAGTTTAAGTCTGCAATAGAAGTCTCTCTTTAATCATGGTTCATGGCTTTTCCTGTTTAAAGAAATCAAGGACTTTGTCATTTCATTTTTTTGTTTGGTTTGAATGAAAGGTTTGTTGTAGGATTTGTACCTGCCAAAGTATTAATATTTATTTCTCAAAGATCCGTTTTGATTAATTTCTTATCCTTATGTGAACTAGCCTTTAGATTTCATTTGCCAGAAACAGTTTCGAGTTTAAAGTTTCAGTCCATATTTTATAAACTTCATATCCAAACCTCTTGTAAGAACTGTATTTTGACAACCTGAGCATGAAATGATTTAGTTCACTTCTCAGTTTTCTCCTTTGTCTAACAAACTGGCCTAAGAAATTCCTTTTAAGACATCTTCACTTGAAAAGTTGGTTAATAACAGCTAACTTTGATTTCCCAGTTTCAGTTTGTTATTTCTTAAAGTTTAATTAACATCTTTGCTTTTCAAACAAACTGTGTTTTGTACTTTTTTTTTTCTTAACTGGACATCCTTTTGTCATCCTAATTGTGTTCAAGTCCTTTCACTGTTTCTCTCAGAAAAAATCCTAAATTCCTTTTTTTTTTTTTTTTTAAAAAAAAAGTTTTCTAGTAGCTTGAACATGCAATAGTTCAGTCTCCTTCTCAGCTTTTGTCCATGATCAATAAGCTAATTTACTAACTCCATTTAGATATTTCTTACAAAAAAATACTAAAAACAGTAACTGATTCCTGATTTTGAAAACTTTGTACTAGTTCCTATCCTGATGGACTTATCTAATCCTTGGCATGCTATAAAAAATGTTGTCATTTACCCTCCCCCTTTTCCCCCTAGTTCCAGTTCCGTTTTCTATGAGAAATGTGGTAAGTAAATTAGTTTAGTTTCAATTTGTATGTTAAGCTACTGACTTGTAGTTTCACTGTCCTGAAAGACTATCTTTGTGGTTTCTTTTAGCATAATGACTGAGTTTACTATTAAAACATTCCTTTTTTCAGTTTAACTTGTCCTCTAATTTCTTGATCAAATTTGTAGCATCTTTGGAATCAAATTGCCACTTAGCTTGTCATCTTTTTAGGAAGATGACCTCAAGATGTTATTAAAACACTTTGGATGTGTCCTGTTGCTTTACTGAACATGTTAATTTTAGAATTGGACATCAAATTGTGTTTTAACTCCAAGCATATTCAAACCAGAATAGTTTGGTTCTGTTTAGACCATTTGAGTAACTATAATATTGATTTCTAAAGTGTATGTTGACTCATATAACTTCCAGAAATTCAAAGTTGATTATGCCCTTTTGTCCAAACAAATATTTACTTTTGTTGTTGCTACAAATCAGTCCGGATAAGTTCAACAGTGCTCTTGTTTCGATTTTCTTTACTATCCTATTCAAAAAGCATGTTGATAGACTAGTATGGTTTTTAAAACTTGTTATACCTTGTTTGAGGCTTAGTTCCTTTTTCTCTAGAATAGTTGACGGATAGCTTAAGTCAAAATACCTTTGCTTGTTTCACAGTTTGATCTAAGTATCATCTCATTCACTTCTTTAAGTCATTTTTTTCAAAAAAGGGCAGTGAGCTAAAACTGATTTTAGTTATCTAAGGTGTTCCTTGTTATCTGTTAGGTTCCATTTTGAACCCGAAAATCCAACTACCTTTTATGTGTTTTTGATTAGTTAATTAGTCCAGGCCCAAACATCTATTTCGTTAATTAATATCTTGCTAAACTTTACTATTTGATACTCATCCTTTTCACCCCTTTTTCTTTGCATGACTTGGGGGAATTCTCCAATCATCAATGTTACCGAGCTGCTGCATTTCGGGTTGCCCACTGCTGCTGCATTTGAAAGGGGCTCATGGTTATATTACTACCTCTATTTTGAGCTACTCCTATGTTGGCCGAATTTTTTTTTAGGGTCATTTTAAGATCATTGCTACTGTTTTCTGTTGAAAATGGTTGTTGTTGTTGTATGGGAATATATGTTTCCTGAATTTTGAGCAGAGATATTGCCTACGTATTTGGGGTAATTGCTGCACTTGTGGTGCTGAAACATTCGGATGCAGTTTCCAAAAATAGTTGCCCTGTTTTAAGACGAACTATTGCTATGCTATATCTTGAGGAAATTGACTGTTGCTCAGTTGCAGCTCTATGATGGTTTATTTTGCTGCACTTCTTGGCTCATTATGTTTCCCTTTCTAAGGCTATTTTGCTGCACTATTAAGTCCACTCCGTTGCTGCCTTTAAGGCCGAATGATACTGCTTTGGTGGGCTGATATTTTGCGATCTTAGTAATCATCTTTTGATGAAAAATAATTGTTGTTATGCGTTCGATAAAGCCGCTTATTTTTCTTTAAAAGAGCAGATTTCTATGCTGGGTAAAAACTCGCTGATTCGAATATGATACTACACTTGGACCGATGAGAAAATTCAATTTGAGGCCATGACCTTTCGGGAAAGGTTGTCCCTCGGTTTAGGCGATGATTACCTCATAACAATATCACGAGGTAGGAACAAACATGTGTTTGGCGAGGCAACTAGAATGACCACTAGTTTGCAGCCAAGACATGTTTCAGATTCCTTTGCCACATTCGGAAACATGAGTCTAAGCCTCCTTAATCAAAGCTGTCAAAGTTTAATACTAGTCCGAGGGACGTTATTATTATGTTTATAAATGCCACCCTATGGGGTGGCGTATCATTTTGACTAACTACTTTTCATTCCATTTGTGCAAGGTACAAATAAAGTGAAGTATGTAGAGAAAAGCTTAAAGATGAAGTAAAACTAAGTCGGATACTTGGAGCTTTGGAGCTTTCGGACGAAGAACTAGAGGAGCATAGGATTGCTATAGGGTTTGGGCCCAAGGCCAAGAAGTTAAACTTTCTTTCCCTTCCCTTCATAATATGTTTGCATTAGTTTTGTATGAACATGTAGAAATACATTTGTGTAGATATTGAAACCCTTATAAGTTGGAACCTAGAATTTAGGTAAACAATACGTATAGGGACTCGAACATGTTTCAATTTGGACCCGAAAGATAAATGAGTTGTATTCCGTTTGTTTAAAGTAAATAAAAGTGAAAAAATATTTTCCTATACAAAATCAATTACCTTTAAATATATCATTAAAGTATATTTCATGATCTAAAAAGTTTGAGAAAGGAAAGTGAAAATATAAAATCCGAATGGAGTCCACAACCTCTTAGTAGCTTTTATGTACCCCCCATAAAAGTGAACCGTAACAAATATCATTCGCTTACGTTCATTTCATCTTGGTCATCCCAAAAGAAGGAAGAGAATATCCTTAACATACCTCAAGTCATCCGAGCAACTCAAGAACGAACTTCCCACAACTAGCGTGCCAATCCTATAACAAAGGAATGCATATACGACTTAGATGGCGCTCGTATATCATGTATATCAATTGATATTTCGGTCCTGAAACGAAATGAGCAGAATTTCTCCTCATTCCTTAATCCTACTAACATATGAAGCAGCCAACAACAACAACAACACAACAAGAAGCACATGATTCCTTTATACTCATTTCAACAAGTATTCCAAGATACATTTCAACAATCCAATATACGCTTTGTACACCACATCGTATACACTTCTTCCTTACTCCACCATCTAGAAAACCTATCAAAACATGATAAAAACATCATCTACTATTCAATTACAAGGAAAACACTTCAATAATACAGCTACAACATGACTAAAACTGTCCACAAACTAACTCTCTCCGGTTATCGATTTCAGATACTAGTTCATGCTAAATCCTTCCATTTAACTTTACCAACATCAATTTAACCAACAAGTAAGAACACAATATAGTCACCTCTCACAGCAGCTTCAAGTCGGAATCCAAGATTTCCCAAGCGTACAATCACCCTTAAAGGCTCTTCAACACCAATGAGATGGATTTCTTTACTTCTTTCCTTGTACTTGAGTTGGTTATGGTTGAATTCACCTTAGAATCCTTGTGAACTATTTAAGGGAACATAGAGAGGGTTCGGGGTCATGGTCTTTAATAAAAATGATGAGAAATGAGCTTTGGAATGAATTTAAAGTGCAAAAGTTCGGCCACCGCCTCCATTTGACGGACCGTCAAACGGTTCTGTGGCCGTCAAATGGACCACCCCAAAATACCTCACTGTGACTATTTCACGGTTGAGAGCCACCATTTTTATGGCATTCAAACTGTTTTACGGATCGTTAAATGTTCCATCAAACGGCACTTTCCGACAAACTTGCTTTCTTCAATTCGTTTAACCTCCAATCCTTCCAATACTTACTAAACAAGAACTTAACCCTTCATATACACAATATAGGAATGTCTACAATTGTATACCCTTGAAGAGAGTCCCACTCTCCAAAGCTAAGACCACTAACATACGACGAATCTCGACATACAAAACTACAAGGTGTAACAGGGTTTACCCCTAGTGGGAAAATCATTAATCATATAACTAATGTGCAAGTTGATAGGCTCACAATTTAACTCCCCACTTTCCATTACGCTCGTAACCAAGTCATTATAGGTCATTATATGTATCATTGTGACGCATGGCAATCAACACTGTCACCTTGCTCACAGAATTCCAATTCCAACATTTTAGGGTGTCCTCCCATTCACCCATGTAATCACCACCTACTATAATATATTCTGCAATCGATGCCATAATAAAATCTATAATAGACTATGACTTTGGTCTATGCCTGGTCGATGACTCGTTGATGACTGTAGTCTATTATTGTGGTCTATTACTGACCAGAGAGTTGTACCAGATGCAAAACAAAAAAGAGCATGGATAGACCTCTTGCCAGTTGCAAACTGAGGTATTTGGATGGAGAATTGATAGGATGTTGGAATGAGGCTGGAATTTTCACCGAAAAAGTGAGCTTTTACAAAAATGAGGAAAGCTCAACGATTTCTACCAGCTTTCAGTCACAATGGTTGAACTATGGAAGCTTTCCGTCATTGGGTACCGATTATCCAGTGAAAAGCCGAAATTTTCACCGGAAAACTGGTCTTAAAAAAACGGGAGCTTTTAGAGCTTTTGGTGTGAAATATTTTGTTATTTATTTCTATTTCTGGTAATAAAAATGTTGGGGCTGTGGGGAGCAAAGTGTAGTTTTCAAAACTTTGGGGCTAGGGTTTGACACAGCACATCTCAGACATGCTGACTTCACAAATGGTGGACAAAGCACCAATTTTTTAAGACTTGTGGCATTTTGGCAAAATAACTTTTCGATATGGCCTTTTGGCCAACTCCCCCAGGTTAGTTGCATCTTCCTGCTCAAAACTGGGTACTACACAAACTATGTCAAAATAAAGCTATTTCAATTTACTCTACAAATTTACAAAGCTACTGTTGTATATATCATTTGAAATGCTATGAGCTACTGTCTGTTTGATATGCCTATTACAACCAAACTTGGAAGCACAAATTAATTTACTGTTCTATGTTATTACTGAAAGTACAAGAGAGGGGTGGATTGTAAGCCTTTTAAAAAATCTAGTCGACTATTGTTTGGTGCCAGTCGACTGATCGAGACAGCCTGCACAAATTTGTTAGCCCTTCGATTTACACAAGTATAAACCACAATAAATTGTAAGGGTGAAGAATATAATATGAGAGCAATATAATAAATGACACCAGGATTTTTATACTGGTTCGAAACGAATGTGGTATCCTAATCCAGTCCCCTTGGGTTGCAAGGAGGTTATCTCTTTAAGGTCTTTGTAAGTTGTTCTTCGTACAGTGGTTGTAAGGTGCAGCTCCTATGTCTAACACTCGAACTCTTGTACAAGGTTGGTTTTCACTCGCTCACCAACAACGACTCTTTGGTTTTCACTCGCTCACCAAGGAAACGAACAATGACACAACCTCTCAGTACAAAACCTCACCAACTATACTATATCTCTCCTCTTTTTTTTATTTATACAGTAAGTCACTCAGGATTACAATGCTTATGAAAAGTAGAGCAAAGAACTTGAGAACATTGAGAAGAAAGTATAAGTGGCTGCGTACTTTTCTTCTTTCAAGAGATCGTATTTATAACCTTTCAACTTGTTTTGGCTATTGCAAAAGCCAAGGGAATTTTGAAGATTCTTTCAATCTTCTTTGCTGATTGCTTCCTTAAATCTTGGGGTAATATCTCTTACTTGAATATTGACTCTCCTTATCTTGATTCTTGAGCAGATCCTTAAGTTTGGTTGTCTTCGAACCTGAACGTTTCCTTCTTTTGATTCATGAACTTTGGCTCGATCTTATAAAATCTTCTTTCCTTAAATAGCAATTTGTTTTTTAACAGGAATCGACATTCTTGAAGTAATTTTGAATCTCCAAAATTCTTTATCCTTAATATAGCACTTTTGAACTTGGACCCCTTTGTGGCTGCTAGACGAATTTACTTCTCTCATAACATATGGAGTAATTTTATTACTTTCCATAAGATTTAAACTTTACATGATTCATGGAGCTTTGCTACATATTTCTTTCCATTTGAGAGTAGGTGCTACTGCATCTTCCTTGATCCTTTTTCCATAATACATCTCATTAATGATGCCTTCCAAATTCCCAATACGCAACACGTTTCCTTTCTTAAAGATACTCCACCAAATATTCCTTGTATAGAAATTTTTTTCCTTCTAAGGTATCTCACACATTTAATGCTCTATTAATTGTGATAAGGGATAGTAATAAATAATTACAATTTCCTTCCATATGAGATCTTATACAACACTAAATATGGATCATGGATCCTCTTTATTTCCTTCAGCACTTCTACAATTCCACATAATATTTTCCTTCCATAGAATCGTAGTAAATATTCTTTCCACGATTCTTGTACTTGATTTGGGAAAGACTTTTTCTTCCATAATTCCATCTCATAATAGCTTCTTTTCCATATTTGATTGGATCTTCACCATATCTTTCTTCATCAAATAAACCTGCTCCTAAACATAATTTTACCACAAGTAAATGTTCTTTTATTAAAAATTAAGTTGGTTTGTTATCATGTCACGACCCAATTTTAAATCACGCGGGCACCTACCATTCCCACCTCGGTAGGCGAACCCTCAATCAAATAACTCATTTTCCAAGTAAAGAACAATTTCATTTCCTTCAATAAATAAGTAATTAACAGCGGAAATCAATCATTATACTAACTCACTTTGCGAATGTGATTACAACAGATAAATAATTACAATGACTCATTTCCATTCTCGCGACCTGGTCTAGACTAGTACAAGAGCGACTAATGTAAATTCAGAATACAATAATAACTCTAATAGCCTGTTTGGCCAAGCTTATTTTCCTACTAAAAGTACTTATTTTTTCAATAAGTGCTTATTTGAAAAGAAAAAAAAAAGTGAGGTGTTTGGCCAAGCTTTTATGAGAAAATAAGTGCTTATGGGGAGTAGCAGAAGCAGTTTTTCAGAAGCTAAAAAAAACTGCTTTTGCCCAAAAGCACTTTTTTTAAAAGTCCTTTTGAGAAAAATACAAATAGAAACACTTTTTAAAAGTTTGGCCAAATACTAATTGCTGTTCAAAAGTGCTTTTTTAATTAATTGGCCAAACACAAACTGCTTTTCGCCAAAAGTGTTTTTTTTAAAAGTACTTTTAAAAAAAAAGTACTTTTTAAAATAAACTGATTTTAGAAGCTTGGCCAAATAGGCTATAAGACCCAACCTCCATCTCGGAATCAAGTAGGTGGAGGCCTTCAAGATAGGCATCGTGCATCTTCCGAACATGTAAACAATCAATCACATGTAACACTCTACACCCCAGAAAGGATGTACCAAGAGTAGTATCACTACAATCAACACGGATTGAGTAAGCATCATAGGACGACAATAGTTAGAGGCACGTATCAGTAAAAGAGTTCGCAAATAGGCATGATACATAACTAGATCAACAACGTACATTATCTTCCGCTCGTCATATCATCAAGATCCTTAGATTAATTAACTCTTATCGAACAGACACTAGGAAATTCCACACAAGTCTCGCAAGTAAAATATCATTACGCTATTCTATCTTAGTATGGAAGCCAATTCGCCAATATGATAACCACTGCTCACCTAAGTTTTATTAACCGAACCTATAAAACTAGAACAAAGAACATCCAACAAGGATAATTAAAGATTATGGCCTATGGTTTAGCAACTAAGCCCAATCGTGTCAAGTCTCAGTATATCCAATCTGAAACCCAACAACACAAGAAATTATCAGATCATCACAATATAAGTCATAATGCAATGCAATGCAATAATGTACGAATGCAAATGCAATGCAATGTTGTGTACACATGTACTCTGAACGGAAGTATCGAAGTTCCGATAGCACAACCCATGGGGGACCCGCGAAGTCCATGTACTCACTCAATCCACGATTCCGGGACAACCATCGGACATCGAATTCTCACATGACTCCACTCAATCCACGATTCCAGGACAACCATCGGATATCGAACTTCTCACATCACTCTCATGAAAACTGAGCCCAGCTCATCATAGTGTTTCCTCAAGGATCAACAATGTATCAACAATATATCATGAGAGATTAGAATGCGTACAATGTATGAATCAAGATCAATAATCAGATCAATATCACAAGTATGCAGCATGGGTACGCCAACTATATCATGAAAGACTATACAAGTCATATAGAATACTATCTTCTTATCAACGTCAACAAGTGAGATGCTACAATATCATCATAAAGATATAACAATAGTCTCCAATATTTACTATTACCACGCGGCATCAAACAAACTACAATAGAACAATCAAGTCGCAACACAATATTACAACTCTTCTTTTACTGCCTATGAACATTAATATATGATAATTTCACCTTCTACTTACAAGACATCAATAATATCAGTCTAGCATCAATTCACGATCGTTGGTACATTTACCCGTTTCAGTACCAATTAAGATCCACTCTTTTTAGCATAGAACCTACTAGGCGTATCTTACAAAAACTTCTCACCAAGGGACACAGATCTATAAGTACGAACAACTACTTTCAAGTCACATAAAGTCCATTGATATTCAAGAGAAACCAAAACAAGAATCCTAGGGAATCTATAGGCCACCCGCCCAAACACATACATCACATAACAATATCATCCTAAGAATCCATCCCAAATCTCCAATTCCTGTACATGAATTCTCCGTTCCTTCTAATACATGATTATGCAAATCTAATCGGAGTCTACCAAAAAGGGAAGCTGTAACCTACCTCGTGGCCCAGCGGGCACCACGAATATCCGTAACTCTTTAACTTTCCATCACGTCATAATTCGCACGAAGGAACTTGAGACAATCATGAGACCCAAAATAGGAATCACCATTAGAGCCCTTATAAGAGGTTCAAATTGATAAAGAAAGTTGGAAATTTAGACTTCTTCTAGATTTTATAAGCCTTTATTACCAAATAATCTTTTTTCCTAACTCATAGTTAAGCTAAGTGATTTATTAACCCTCATTCATGAATAAGGTCAATCATTTAAACCGCTAGCTAGGTAAAGTTACCATTTTTAACTCTATTGCTTAGAAAGCCATTTCCTATATTAATGGAAGAACCCACTTACTAGTTGGGGAAGGTAAGAGAAATCTAAGTTTAGAATCAAGCTAGTCATATCAACAAGAGAGATTAGCTCTGTGTAACCCATATTAAAACGTGCTAACCATTTTTCCACCTAAATTCATGAATTGGTGACATCCGTTTTTGTAGTTTCTAGATGAGGGACTTTTAAGAAGAATCACTAATGTGAAGAAATGAATGGATGAAGTTAAGAGGATTACCTTTCCTAAGGAGATATCATTTTAGGCTCCACAAGGGCTCCAAGGGCGGCTGGACATTTTAGGGTTTTGAAAAATAAGGTCAAATCCCGAAATGACACTTAAATAGGGAAAATCACTGCTCGTCACCATTATTGCGGTCTGAGACGTCACTTCAGCGGTACCGCTTCTACGCCCAAGGCAACGCTGGGGCGGTCCTTGAAGAAATTAACTACACCGCTCTTGCGGTGTCCAAACCGTCACTGCGCCATAGCTGAGGCGACATTTAGGGAGCTGCAGCGGTACCACTGGGCCCGGGTGGCCTTGATCTAATATTTATACGAAACTCGCACGATTACCCGATCAAGTTGACAGTTTTCAGAAGTGTAAAAAGGACCAAGGATGTTTCAAGAAGTCAACGTCGTGAATTTTCTAGAAATCACGGTAAAGATGAAAGGGGTCATTACATCATATACCAATTAAACAACCATTCTTCCCCGAACGGCAATGAGACGAACAAGTGCGGATGGGGTGGCATAACGCGGGGCGAGGATAGTAATACTACACCTAGACCCTCATATACAAAAGATAGGGAGCCTTCTTTAACTTAGTTTGAATAAAACCTCAGTGCAGAAAAGGGGAAAATTTTAAATAGGTTCACAAAGGACCAATTAGAATTAACGCGCTCTAATTTAAATTCGCGATTACTAAACAAAATTTTCGAACCCAATTCCTTGTTGTGAACGGATGGAAGCCGACGATTTATACACGTCTCATGGAATAATCTAGTAATTAAAACTCAAGGATGATCAGTACAACAACAAGGTTCCACTCCTTGGGTGTAAGGCTCGGTGCATCTTGAAATGCTTCGTAAAAAGGCAACGGATTGGTCAGGGCCGCATCGGCGGCTTAGCAGAGCGCTGGGGCAGCAACGTTAGTTTGGCAAGGGTCCTGCTACAACAGAAGAACAACTTTCACAAAGGGACCATCACAGCAGCGTGTGGGACAGCTGTGACGTTAACGCAGAGGCGGCCTGGCTACCGCTACAACGGTAATCGCTGGGCCAGGAAAATTTGAAAGCGACATCAGTCCCTCAGTTCCCACTTCTCAAAAGCAACGATCATCTCTCCAAATTCCCACCCCATTCATTTTCCACTCCGAATCTAACTCAAATACAACTCCCCCTTTACTTCTCCACTTCAACCCAACACCACCCCACTCACATTTAACCCCTATTCTCAAGGACAGATGAAGAGGAAGAATTTAGAAGGGCAATCTCAACTTTGCATCCACTCACTTGAATCTCCAAAACAAAGGTAAGAAATCGCCACCCTCCACTTGTAGATAGATAGTAGACTTGAATTTCAAGAAATAATGCGTATGAGATTTGAAATTTTTGACCCCAAAGTTGGGATTTTTTTGGGTTGTTGGACGATGAAACTCATAAGTGTGGAAGAAGAAATTTATAACTGATTAGACGTTAGAATGCTCTACCTATCGAACATAGCATTGTTATAGCCCTGATTTAGAACACAAATCTTGAACATAGTAAACGAATTCCTAGAATAGAGGGTTTGGGTTTCTCATAAAATTCGGGTTTGTTTGTTGTTAAAACCGACTTCCATTTCTTGTAATCATCGTGCATAACACTCAACATGCTCATAAAACACGAATTTGGGTCAGAAATTTGTGCTTTGGAACTGAAAATTCTGGGTCTGGTTGGGTGAAGACGATGAGACCGCTACAACAACTCGCTTACAGCTTTAGCGGCTCCGCTGTAGTGCTTAGGCGACTGTTGGAGAACTCCAAGGAATTTATTAAGGAATGCTACGGTGGTAGAATACCCGCTATAGCAGCATCGCTATAGCAGTCTGATAAACAGCTACAACGGTGCCCTGCAGAATTAGGCACTGACTGCAGTTGTAAATTGAAGGTTTTTGACGATTTTACGAACAAGCTAGAATGTTACGATCTAAGGTGACATGAATTTAACACATTATAATTCCTTCACAGGGATGATGTCACAGAACCAAGAAGAGAATCAACAAGCTAAGTTCAAGGAGAAGAAGAGATTCCCTCGTACGAGAAACGTTCAACTCCCGAGAGCAAAACAATACACTTGCAGCAACTGCCCATGTCCTTACTATTAGAGCGGAGCTTTGATATGACTAATGTAGACAAGAGGGCTCCAGATTTCCTGGCCAGATTGGATCGAATCAAATGGAATCGCTTGGTTGAGGATCTCGGGTTTTTCAATGAGACTTGGGTAAGAGAGTTTTACGCGATGCTGCCTATAGTTGACTGGAATTCTCCCAATCCAAAGATTATCATTCGGGACACCCGGGTGAGAGTGGGGCCAAAACCAATCAATAGGGTATACACGCTTGAAAACCATCCGGAGGCGCCCTTTGTAGCTAAGGCGGCGGAGCAGGATTCGAGGTGGTTGGTTTCAGTGCTTGTTCACAAGAGCGAGATAAAACATGCTATTTGGGCTGATGGTAAGGTTGCAATTACCAGTGAGTACTTCATTGCAGAGGTGAAAAGGTGGTTAAATATTATTTCATGCAGGGTTCTGCCGTCTAAGAATGTTTGTGATGTGACCTTTCCTCGTGCCTTGGTTATTACTTGTGTCCTTGCTGACATTTTAGTGAATGTAGACGCTGAGGTTGTTGATCAATGGAAGGATTTATTGAAGGACAGGGGTGTTAGCTTGATGTTTCCTTTACTAATCACTTCGCTATGCAAGAGATTTAAGGTGCTGAGAGAGAATGAGACGGAGAGTGGGTTCCCAGTGATAATCTATTTCACCCACTTTTGGTAAAAGGCTGGGGCATTGCTGTTGTTAGTAGAGAGGGTAGGAAGAAGAGGAAGGTTGGTGATACCCGAGAAAGAGGTAGTGGGGCCGTGGCTGATGAGGAGGCTGGAGATGAGGGCGGTCAGGAGATCGGGGCTGAGGTTCCTACCTTTAGAGGCCATTTAAGCTCATAGACTCGTGTTGTGATGGATAAGGGGTATGTTCCAGAAATTGTCTATGTTCTCCGAGGGTTCTAGTTCATCGGGGGATGCTATGGCTTTTGTCACGAGGGATGAGATGAGGGGTTACTTTGACACCCAGAAGACCATGGGCGAGTCACTTTTTTCCTTACAGAAAACCTACTCTACCTTGGCCATGGACCACAGGAAACTTCGAGAGGAGTTCGATGCGGAGGTGACAAGTAACTGATCTAGGGACAAGGTGCACCTTCGGACTTGGAGAAGAGTCATGGGAGTGTGCGGCACCATGCGTCCCGATGTGCCGATTCCCATAGGAGACGAGGATGACTATGATAGGTACTCTTTCCTAGAGGTGCCTCGAGAGGTTGGTGGCACAGCCAGACAGGTAGATGTAGCCTGCAGCTCGAATGATGAAGGCGCCTTGAGCAAGATGGATGATTAGAGACTCCCCCCCCCCTCCCCCCATGGTGTTATGGTTGCCCATGTCTGGCTTTGCTATTTAAGCAATTTTTCTTTGATTTGTTTGGTTTTTGTGTTTGGATGCCTTTGGGATAATGATGTTTTGGGTCTTGGTTAGCCTTGTTATGGCTAATTGTTCGGATATTTTTTTGGTTTGAATGTTGGATCATCTGGTTTCGTGTTTTGGTAATTGTAATTGGGTTTGTAGTAATGACTTGAGTAATCATTGCCCTTGTCGGGCTTGGCTTTATGTAACTGTTAGTTGAATTTTGTTGTTGTTTCATTTGGTTGTTGTTAGTTGGTACCAACAGGGGAAAACCAGCTGAAAAACAGGGGAGGAGTTCAGGTCTCTAGATTCTGTAACACCACTTCGGCGATTTCTAAGACTGCTATGGCAGTGTCGCTTCAGCAGAGAAAGGGTCGCAGTAACTGTCACAAGGGAAACTGAAGGCACCACTTCAGCGGTGGAGGACCCGCGATGGTGGTACCATCACAGTGGGTGACTGACCGCTGTGGCGGGACCACTGAACAGTAGCACCTGAACATATTCCGACAACTTTGCACTCACGGAACAACCGAATAAAATCTTCACACGAACCGAGTTGAATCAGCGATGTAACACACTTACATGCGTAGATACCAATTGGAATCATCCAGATACCAATTGAACCCACCGAGATACTAATTTGACCGAAGTAGCAAGATTTGAAAGAAAGAGGGGAAATTTCCTAAATGTCCTATAGCCTCCTGTGGATGGGCAGGGACGTCTACGTACCATTCCACGACACTCTACTAGACATTGCTCTTGTACTTGTGAGACCAGTAACATAGGCTCTAATACCAACTTGTCACGACCCAATTTAGAATCGCGCAGGTACCTACTATTCCCACCTTGGTAGGCGAATCCTCAACCAAATAACACATTTTTCGAGTAAAGAACAATTTCACATCCTTCAATATATAAGTAATTAACAGCGGAAAGCAATAATTATACTAACTCAATTTGCAGAAGTAATTACAACATATAAATAATTACAATGACTCATTTCCATTCCCACGACCTTGTCTAGACTAGTACAAGAGCGACTAATATAAATCCAGAATACAATAATAACTCTAAGACCCAACCTCCATCCTGGAATGAGGTGAGTTGGCCTTCAAGATAGACACCGTGCATCTTCCGAACATGTCAACAATCAATCACCTGTAACACTCTACACCCTAAAAGAGATGTAGCAAGAGTAGTATAAGTACAATCAACACATACTGAGTAAGCATCATAGGCCGACAATGGTTAGAGGCACATATCAGTAAAAGAGTTCGCAAATAGACATGATACGTAACTAGATCAACAATGTGCATTATCTACCGCTCGTCATACCATTAAGATCCTTAGATTAATTAACTCGTGTCGAGCAAACACTAGGAAATTCCACACAAGTCTCGCAAGTGAAATATCATTACGCTATTCAATCTTGGTATATAAGCCAACTCGCCAATATGATAACCATTCCTCACCTAATTTTTATTAACCGAACATATACAACTAGAACAAAGAACAACCAAGAAGGATAATTCAAGATCATGGCCTATGGTTTAGCAACTAAGCCCAATCGTGTCAAGTCTCAATATATCCAATCCGAAACCCAACAACACAAGAAATTATCAGATCATCACAATATAAGTCATTATGCAATGCAATACGATAATGTACGAATGCAAATGCAATGCAATGCTGTGTACACATGTACTCCGTAAGGAAGTATCGACGTCACGGTAACATAACCCATGGGGGACCCGCGAAGTCCATGTACTCACTCAATCTACGATTCCGGGACAACCATCAGACATCGGACTCTCACATCACTCCACTCAATCCACGATTCTGGGACAACCATCGGATATCAGACTTCTCACATCACTCTCATGCAAACTGGGCCCAGCTCATCACAGTGTTTCCTCAAGGATCAACAATGTATCAACAGTATATAATGATAGATGAGAATGCGTGCAATGTATGAATCAACATCAATAATCAGATCAATATCACAAATACGCAGCATGGGTACGCCAACTATATCATGAAATACTATACAAGTCATATAGAATACTATCTTCTTATCAACGTCAACAAGTGAGATGCTACAATATCATCAAGATATAACAATAGTCTCCAATATCTACTATTACCACGCGGCATCAAGCCAACTACAATAGAACAATCAAGTCGTAGCCCAATATTACCACTCTTCTTTTACTACCTATCAACATTAATACATGATAATTTCACCTTTTACATATAAGACATCAATAATACCCAGTCTAGCATCAATTCACAATTGTTGGTACATTTATCCATTTCAATACCAATTAAGATCCACTCTTTTTAGCATAGAACCCACTAAGCTTATCGTACGGAAATTTCTCACCCAGGGACACAGATCTGTAAGTACGAACAACTACTTCCAAGTCACATAAAATCCACCGATATTCAAGGAAACCCAATACAAGAATCCTAGGGAATCTACAGGCCACAAGTCCGAACACATACATCACATAACAATTCCATCCTAAGAATCCATCCCAAATCTCCAATTCCTATACATGAATTCTCCGTTCTTTCTAATACATAAATGTGCAAATCTATCCCGAGTCTACCAAAAAGGTAAGCTGTAACCAACCTTGAGGCCCAGTGGGCGCCACGAACATCCGTAACTCTTCAACTTTCCATCATGTCGTAATCCGTATGAAGGAACTTGAGACAATCATGAGATCCAAAGTAGGAATCACCATTAGACCACTTATAAGAGGTTCGGACTGATAAAGAAAGTTTGTTTTTTGACTTCTTCTTGATTTTCTAGGCCTTTATTACCAAATAATCCTTTTTCCTAACTCATAGTTGAAGCTAAGTGATTTATTAACCCTCATTCATGAATGAGGTCAACCATTTAATCCACTAGCTAGGTAAAGTCACCATTTTTAACTCTATTGCTTAGAAAGCCATTTCTAATATTAATGGAAGAACCCACTAACTAGTTGGGGAATGTATGAGAAATCTAAGTTAATAATAAAGCTAGTCTTATCAACAAGAGAGATTAGATCTGTGTAACCCATATTAAAACGTGCTAACCATTTTTCCACCTAACTTCATGAATTGGTGACATCCATTTTTGTAGTTTCTAGATAAGGGACTTTTAAGAAGAATCCCTAATGTGAAGAAATGAATGGATGAAGTTAAGAGGATTACCTTTCCCAAGGAGATATAATTTTAGGCTCCACAAGGGCTCCAAGGGCGGCTGGACTTTTTAGGGTTTTGAAAAATGAGGTCAAATTTTAAATGACACTTAAATAGGGGAAAATCACTGCTCGTCACCGTTGTTGTGGTCTGAGATGCCGCTTCAGCGGTAACTCTTCTACGCCTAAGGCGCCGCTGGGGCGGTCTGTGACGAAATTAACTACACCGCTCTTGCGGTGTCCAAACTGTTACTGCGCCACTACTGGAGGAGCATTTAGGCGCTGCAGCGGTACCACTGGGCTCGGGTGGCCCAGAACCAATATTTATATGCAACTCACACGAAACAGGTCGTTTCATATCATCAAAATTAATTGGTGAAACCTTGGACCTAACAATCTTCCCCTTTTTCATGATGACAAAATATTGAGTACAATACTTTCAATTTTAATAAAAGACTAAATTGTCACGACCCAACCAGAGGACCATGACGGGCACCCGGAGCTAACACACTGACCACCTCTAAACATACATCTCATAAACATTTCTGGGTGGACCATAAAAATAGCTCCTGGATATCATAATATGGAAGGACATATATCACAATATAACGACACATCTCTATATAATTTTCAACAATTATGTCCATCATCACCAACCGACAAGACTTCTAAAATGTTATACAATGATATGAATCGGTAGGGTTATGAAACGTCTAACTGTACACACATGTGTCTACGAGCCTCTACATAGAATAAAAGTGACCATGAAGACCAATACTAATAGACTCCAGCTTCGAAGTAAGTGGAGTTCTGCTGAGAATCCGCTGATAACGCTCCTACGGATATGATCCATCTATCTGTCTACCTGCGGGCATGAGCACAACATCCACAAAAAGGGACGTCAGTACGAACAGTGTACTGAGTATGTAACACATGAATAACAACATAATAAAAAATATGGAACATAACATGAGATAAGGAGATAACATGTACATTTGATTGCCTCGTAAGGCGGATGCATGCTTAGCTTCCAAAAGAAAACATTTCTCATATACATATATAACATAATAGTGTTGCGGAACGTGCAGCCTGATCCACACACACACACAAATATATATATTGTATTGCTGCGAAACGTGCAACCTGATCATTTACCCATATATTTCGCGTCCGGGACGATGTCATAGTATACCAACTGATCAGGTGATTATGCGTATATAACACCTCACCTTTCCCCATATCCGCTTTATATATATATATATATATTATATTGCTGCGAAACGTGCAGCCCGATCATTTACCCATATATTCCGCGTCCGGGACGATGTCATAGTATACCAACTGATCAGGTGGTTATGTGTATATAACGCCTCACCTTTCCCCATATCCGCTTTATATATATATATATATATATATATATATATATATATATATATATATATATATATATATATATATATATATATATATATATATATATATTGTATTGCTGCGGAGCGTGCAGCCCGATCCATTTACCCATATATTCCGCGTTCGGGACGATGTCATAGTATACCAACTGATCAGGTGGTTATGCGTATATAACGCCTCACCTTTCCCCATATCCCCTTTATATATATATAATATAAGTAGCATGAATGAGAGCCTAAATAAAAGCTACGACTCTATCAGAGTGACGTAAGGTCGGAAACCTCCGATTATATTATGGAATAATCATCATCGCTATATCTCACCTTGAAAGAACAATTATCATAAGGTGAGATTAACAATAATGAATAAAATCAAGGAAATCATTAAATAAGCTCAATAATCTCATAATAACATTAAAATCATAAGCTTTGGAATTTGTAGAATTAAAATCATCATCATCATGTTCGTCATAGAAAACATCTCATCTTTAGTATCATTAGAAGCTTTTAAGAATCATGAACTTCTAACTTTTGGAAGTAAGAATGTTATGGAAACATAGATGGAATTATAACATAGGAATCATTCTTTTGAAAGAAAGGGACTAGCCTTAACATACTTTTTCAGTTGCCTTAACCTTAACTATTTAACGCTTATCCTCCCATGTTCGTAAATCTACATTCCAGAGAATCCATACCACTGTTAGGCTTATCGTCATATGCTTATCTTAAGTCTTCAAACTAATTCCTTTTAAAATCGGTCAAAATTCTGGCAGCATCTCCCCTGTTTGTATTACATCCCAAAGACCACTAAGGGTCATCAAATAGCCCAACAACAACAACAACAATAAACAATAGCAACAACTACAATATAATCCAATATAACCTTCTTTGATTACTTTAAGAATCATATCAAGCGGCAAACTCGTTTAATGAATAATCAAACGTCATTCAAACCCAACTCTCCTTTTATAATTCAGTCCACACCCTTCATAACAATATGCATATATTTACCGTATAATATTTTAGTTCAAAATATCCTTAAATGTATTCCAAAACAATCCATACTCCTATGCCTCATCCTTTACTTTCTATTCGTAGATTTCATATATTTTCTTCTCCATTTTTCCAACTAACACATGAATGATCCCAATAACCATAGTGACAATATATTCAGGTTATAATCCACCATTTACAACCATTAGAAGTCATATTTAAACATTCAAAACAGCCCTTACAAAACAGTGGCTTAACTTAACTTATTTCGATGTAGTCTTGCGGTATTTGGCCTCAAACAACTTTACCATCATTAAATTAAGCTAACACACACCAAAGGGGTGTTATACATACCTTAAGAAATGCATACAACCCAAGAACCACGGCTGAATCAGTTCAACTTCAGCCTCAATCATGATACAATACCATAGGCTTGCTACTCTTGTAGTTTCCAACCTTCTTGATGGAAGATTTGGTTGTTTCCACTTGATTTGACCCAAAATTATATGGGTGGAAGTTGGGAGAATGTTATAGAGGGTTGGGGAAGGTTATGGAAGATTATGGAAGATTATGAAAGGTTATGGAAGGTTATGGAAGATTGTGGAAGGTTATGGAACCCTTAAGAACTCTCAAGAGCTCTTTGGAAGTGTGGGGATGAGAAAATGGTGAAACATGATGAGTTAGAGGGGTATTTATAGGTGTGTGGGTCGGTTTAGGCTCCATTGGGCCGAAAGTGTTGGGCCTTTTTAAGTAAACTTTCGGGATTTTCCGCCCAGGTTCGGGTTTCGCTAACTGTCCGTTTTAAAACGCCCATAACTCCTACTCGATGTCGTATTGACGAACGGTTTGTTGCGTTGGAAACTAGACTTGATGAACTTCATTTTAGGCTTTTGAAACACCTTAAACCTCCTGATATACCCAGAGATATACCCCTCCAAATTTGACCCAAAATTCTGCCAACTTTTTTTCAAATTTTTGACAAACTTATTTTCTTCGATTTGCTTGGTCCCGTAATTTCGAAACTCTACATACATGATATATATCATTAATAATACTTGATAATGGTCATGTCCTTTGGTTTCAAGGTTTCCTTCCCGGTTACGACTTATGAGATCGTAATTCATCTGTTACTTCATTGTTACGTACTTCCCATGACTTTTACCTTCCAAAACATCATGGGACGTCTCCGATACTCCATTAATACGGTAAAGTACGTGGCACGCTCATGCTCTAAAAATGCGAGGTGTAACATAAATCACAGATGATAAGAAGGATGTGGACTTCCCTGAATTAGTGAAACTCCCCCTGAATGTATATTCTTTGATTCTTGGAGCACGACATGAAAAATGAAAGGCTCCCCCTCACTTCATGCTTTCTCCATTTTCCGTATCTATTTCCTGTCTAAAAATACTTACTAGACTAATGTTTTGTACAGGAAACTTGTCCCCCTTTTGGCATTATCAAAAGGGTGAAATAGAAAATATAGTCAACTACTTATATAAGAAGTAGCGATAATCAAATCTCAACATATAACATAGGATATAGCAATTAGCACATAACAGATCCACTTAATTTAGTGATCATTACAAGTCCATTGAGAACCATAATCCATAAGTATTCAAGGATCGTGTAAAAATACCTTTAAAAAAATCAAATTGATAAGAAGGAATTTCTTTCTAGTTTGAAAAAATTACTATTAGACATATCAAATCTCCTAAAAAGTTGCTAACCACATTAAACATAAGAACCAAATGTGAAAACATTTTGATTCAACTGAGAGCGTTACTGAAGAAATCACACACGTCGGCTAAAGGACAATTAATCAAAAAAAAATGAGGAAGTTTTCATAATGTAGAGATAGTGCAAAAATACTTCGAGTCAATTTTAAGAATATGTTATTGGAAAAGAACCACAAATAGATTATCATGTACTTCCAAACTCACAATTAATAAAAGCATATGAGTTAAAAGAAAAATATATCTTTCTCACCCGAAAGGATACAAAATTATCCACCATTATCATATTAATTCGATTCTTCAATGTGAAAATATCTCTGTTTGATATTCGAAGTCCTCAAGGCAGACTTTCATGTAACCTTTTATTGCCTAGATAAAATTGAGAATTCTTGCTTTTGACTTTTCATGATATACATAAAAAATTAATTTGTGCAGTCCACTTTGTCGCCTGCAAGGTTTGTATCTCAGAGTATCCCGCTAGATCAAAACTGTTAGTTCTTGGATACAAGAGTCAAATTTTATAGTGCCAACCAGCAATCTCAATAATCTTTTTATGAAAAGCTAGGGTATCTCACAAAATCTGATCTAATAATTATTTCAAATACAATAGAGAGTTAATCATACCTTTGCACTTCATTTGATTTGTGTACTTACCAATTTTCTTCTTTGCGATGGAGATATGATGAGCTTACTAGAGTATTCATGTACTATGAATTTTCCCTACAAATTATTTAGAGAAATACTTTTGACATGCATTTTGAAATAATTTATAAGCTTTATGATATGCTCACGGAAAATGACATACTAATAATTGTCTCAAGAATGAAACAGACCTTCTTGTTGTGAAACCTTGGGCTACAAGTTTACCCTTAGTTCTTACAACCTTACCATTTTCATAAGGTTCATCTAAATATCCATAATTGTAGCTCATTTTCCTTGGCGATAAGTTCCCATATGTTATTTCCCTCAATTTGCATTCAACTATTCTTGCATTGCTGGAATCTTTCATTTATTTCAATGCTTCATCTCTGGTTAAGCTTATACATACATATTCATATCAATCGATTGCTTGTTGTCCAGAGTACGCTCTTTATCTTCATGCTCAAATTCACTTCAAGAAACATTAGTCTAAAGAGAACGCTCATAAAGATCTTTATAACTAATTGTCTAAAAGCCATAAGAATTATACATAGTAAAGATTGCGGAATATACCATGAATTTTACCACTTTTTCCTTACCATGACGATAGACATTTGTAATCAAAAGGATGACGATAATCAACAAGTGATTTTTTTCCTTTACATATCTCATATGAAGAGTTCTTTAAGATAGATCAAAAATCATAACGTATGTAACTTGTGAATAATTATCAATAGTAGAAATACATACCTCTTGCCTTCAAGATTTTCAATATGTACATATGAAGATGTTATGTGTCATGACCCATTTTTCTTAGGCCGTGCGGGCACTTACCTTCCCACCCTGGTAAGCGAACCCTCAACCCAACAATGAATAAAAACATGAAAGAATGAATTTAAACAGCGGAATAGAACAAATACGTAAGCCTCACGATATATCGATATATAAGTAGTAGAAAGTGAGGAAGACAATAAACACCCCCATGGTCTAGTCTGAATAATACAAAAACATCTAAGGAGAATAATACAATCTGGAATATGGATACATAAATGTCTATGTATCTGAAATAAAAAGAGGACATATGATAGGAAAGTCTTCAAGGTCAGCAGATGCCATGCTCACTCTAGAAACTCGAGAGAAAGCTGAAGCGCCGATCAGCCACGGGTCACGGAAGTGGATCCGACCTAGTACTCTGCATTCGTAAAAGAATGCAGCAAGTGCAGGTCAGTACAAACAACTATACTGGTAGGCACCATCGTCCGACTAAGCATAGTTAACACAATTCAGCTAATAAAGAAGATAAGCAAATAAACCAGCCAGCATAAGACGATATAATCACGACCAAGCATCCGTCACCGCCTATGTAAAGCATCTACACCCAATTATGTCAAGTCTGAATATATCCGAATCAATCTAATCATCATAATCCAATCATCAAGAATCTCAATCAAGTCATAATGCAATGCAGTGCAATAATGATATAAATGAATGCAATGCCATGTAAATGAGGTGTACACATGTACTCCGGACGAAAATATCGACGTCACGGTAGCACAGCCCAGTGTGACTCGCGAAGTCTAAGTGCCACCCGTCCTGGATCTTTGCCCAACAGATAGAAAGGACCTCAGATCTTCACCCAAGGGGGGTTCTCACCGGCACCACCCTGGGGGACCCACGGAGTCCATGCACTAACGACGACTTCAAAAATATCATCGAAATCAGCCATGCAACAACGATGCCGGAATAGATAATCGGACATTGGCCATCTCACAATCACTCAAGTAAAAGAGTTTATCAAATATCAGTTTCATACAATCAACGATTCCGGAATTGATCTTCGGACATCGACCTTCTCACAATCACTCAAGTAAATAAGTTTATCCAATATCAGTTTCATACCATCAACGATTCCGAAATTGATCTTCAGATATCGACCTTTTCACAATCACTCAAGTAAAAGAGTTTATCAAAATATTGGTTTACTCACTCAACGATACCGGATAATCACTGAGTATCGGTCATGCATCATGAATGTGAGAGAATGTGTGCAATTCGTATATCAATCATCAACAATCAAATTCAATATCTCAAGTACCAATAATGGGGTACGCTAACAATGTATCGTATCACAAAACCAACAGTGGTATGCCAACAACATATCAATATCACATGTACCAATAGTGGGTACGCCAACAACATGTCCAAGTATAAATACTAACAACGGGTATGCCAGTTCTATCCCAATCAAGATGATAACATAGAATTCAATATATACCAACTACTCATGGCATCAAGCCAGCACAATAGAAAAATTAAAGTACACATAACGAGGTGACTAGTCCGTCCCAACACACATCAGGGCCTAACCTAAGGTAATATCCAACCCGACTTCATACTCGAAGGTTCACATGCTATCTTCAATATTATAATCTAAATATGTGCTTCGCTATAAGAAGTCTCACCAAAGGTAAGCCATAACCTACCTGGATTGCCGAACCACAACACCAATAACTCACTCATTTGCCTTGCCCTTCCGCTGAACCTCAGAACCAAATTAGTCTAAGCATAATCGAATTCTATATTAGAAATCATGAAGAATGACACTAATATTGCTACTATTTCAATTTGGTCAATTCTAACCCTAGATATTGGGCAAAACGGGCCCATAAGGGAAAAACAGGAAATTCGAGAGTAAAATACCAAATTAATTACTACGTAATAATAACCCAACCTCTAATTGTTGATTTAGTTCAAGGATTAGCCTAATTTATGATTTCAAGAAAAACCCCCAAATTGGGTATAAACCCTAAGTCTTCAATTCCGAAATTCAATGCGAAAAGTGGAAGATATATGATTAGTGAGCTTAGATTAGTCACTGTATAGCATAAATATCACCAATTTATCATTAATAATCCTAGGGAAAATGTTCTTCCAGAACCCTCTTTGAACTCCCATCACCATGGGTTTATTAAGGGAAAAGGGGAATCTAACATGATAATGGATTAAAGGAAGAATGAAGAAATGGGCAAGATTTACCTCCAAGATTCTCCTCCAAATATCCCTAAGAATAGTTTCTTCAAGCACAAATATCGAAATGGGACATAATGAGGGTCTAAGGGCTTTTAACACTTTATTAATGTCACTTACTGCCCGTCACCCGCTTTAGCGGTACTGGGACCGCCCTAACTGTGCTGCTCCAGCAGCAAGGCTACTGCTCCAGCGGTGCCGCTGCCGCAGTGCTGGTGCCGCCAAAGCGGGTACCAGAAAACTCCCAAAGTTTCACAATTTTATACAATTTTTCATCTAGTTCCCGAGGCCATCTTCTCACATACGCGCCCGTGGCCTCAGAATCCCCAATAGAGGTCACTGATCGAGTCAACCCCCGATGCCTTAATTATAATTTCCCATCCCAAGTCCTGAAATGCATCTGAGTGCATTAGGAACTGAACCAAATACACACGCAAGTTCTACATGACCATCCGGACCTTTTGGAATCGATGAAATTTTGAAAAAGGTTCGTTTGCCCAAAACTCAACTTTGGATCAACTATTTTTCACTTTAAGCCTATATTTTCACAACAGTTGCCCGAATCTGGTCTAGACACCATGAGAAGCGTGTCAACAGTCCTCTCAGGTCAAAAGTGAGCTAATCAATGCTCGAGAACAGGCAAAAATATCAAAAAGACTATAACGACCAAATGGATCGTTACATCATGAAGGCCTCAAATTATACAACATTCTTGGGAGGCGTTAGTATTCTTACCAAGAGAGGAAATATCCTACATGTGATTCCTTCAAGAATAATCTCAGACCCACACATATATATGAATTAAATTTGTCTGATAACAATAAAGATTGCATGCTTGCTTGTCCTAATAACATATGATTGATTTAGATTAAAAAAATGCAAGCTATGTATTCTAGTTATTCAAAGTCTCTAGGTCAAGGTTGTAACCGGTATCAACAAAATAGTTGCATTGTAACAACCCGTTTTGTCGTTACTGTGATTATTCTGTTTTAGCCCTCGTTGACCTGTTCCTGAGTCACGTTAGAACTATTTTTACTCGAGGAGATAGTTGGCATGACTTCCTAGGCATCGTTGTGGGGTTTAGAATGTTTTCTAGAAAAATTGGGCTTTGAGCGAAAATGAGTTTACTCAAAGTTGACTATGGAGTAAACGGACCTGTTTCAGAAATTCATCGATTCTGAGAGGTGTGGATGGTTGTTTAGAACTTGTGTCCATATTCATTTCGATTCCCAATGCACTCGGGTGCATTTTGGGACCTGGATTGGAAAGTTAGTTTTGAGGTATCGGGGGTTGACTCAGTCAACGAGACCTCTAATGGAATTTTGAGGCTATGAATGCGTTCATAGCGCATTTTTGTGTATATCTGCATATTTGGTTTGTGTCTGGGAGTTTCCGGGATGATTCTGAGAGTTAATTTCAAGTTTGGAAGACACTAGAAAATTCTGGTGTCTGGTGAGCGCCATGGCGGTAAGGCTGACTGTCATAGCGGTGGTGCCATTGCGGTAGGGCTGACAGCCATAGCGGTGGCGCTATGGTGGTAGGGCTGACCGCCATAGCGGTGGCGCCATGGCGGCCTGTTGACCGCCATAGCGGCTGACGGGCAGTTTCTGATTTTAAAAACCTTTTAAAACCCTTATACATTTCCCATAACTTCTAAACTCATTGTAAACACTCTTGGAGGTGACTTAAAGGTCTAGAAAGCCATTTGTTTCCTAGGGCAAGTGTCCTAACCTTAAATCTATTCATTATGATCTTCTAAACATGATTTCAACCTTGTACTGACTAGAATCAAAGAAGGTTTTTATGGGTTTCATGTGAAGAAGGGTTAAAAATGAAATTGATTCTTAGATGATTTTTAATGATGAAATTGTTATTGTTCATGCTAGATAATGTCATATCTAGGCTTGTTAATCATTAATCATCCATTCGAGGATTGAAATTCTTAAATCAAAGTTAGGGTTCTTAGACCCAAATTTGGGGGTTTTCATATAAATGATGATTTTGAGAATTAATTGAGTATACCTATGATTCAAGTAATGGGTTTTGACCTTTTAGTATTGAATTTGGTATTTTGGTCATAAAATTTCGGTTTTGCCCTTGAGACCCGTTTTTCCTAAATTAAGGGTTGGAATTTGACCCGAATAGAAAGTGTCCAATATGGGTATCATTATTCATGGTTTCTTACATATAATTCATATGTGATAGAGTTTGATTATTTGGAGACGCTTCGAAAGACAAGGCAACGTGTGGGTTCGTGGCACCTATTCGGCTGCCAGGTAGGCTATGGCTTTCCTTTTTCGTAGACTCCGGTTATCTTCCCATATTCATGTATTAGAAGGAACAGAGAATACATGTATAGGAATTAGATATTTGGGATGGAATCCTAGGATGGTATTGATGTGTGATTGTGTGTTCGGGCTTGTGGCCTGCAGATTATTTAGGATATATGATGTGGCCTTCTTGAAAATCGACGGATTTATATGACTTGGGAGTAGTGGATGGTACATAATTTATCTATGTCTCACGATGAGAATTCCCGTAATATGTGATTAATTGTGTTTATGTTATCAATAGTGAATCTAGTTGAGAAATGGAAGGGTAAAATCCACCCATGATTGTGACTGAGTTCTAGATTGAATTGTGATGAATGATTGTGAGTGTGGGTGAAATTTCTTTCTCTAAGCTAATAGGCTGATTTAGGGAAATGGTAATAATGTATATCGACTTGATTAGCCTGTTGTGTGTTGGGACTAACCACCCCATTGTGTTGTGATTGATTGTTCTATTATGCCGGCTTGATGCCATGAGTTGTTGATAAATATTTGATTCTGTTATCGTCTTGATTACGATATTGTTGGCATACCCACTGTTGGTATTTGTGATTCGGATATATTGTTGGCATACCCACTGTTGGTATTTATGATTCTGATATAATGTTGGTATACCCACTGTTGGTATTTGTGATTTTGATATAATATAGGCATACCCCCTATTGGTATTTGTGATTCGGATATATTGTTGGCATACCCACTGTTGGTATTTGTGATTTAGACGTACCCACTGTTAGTATTTGTGATTCGAATATATTATTGGCATACCCACAGTTGGTATTTGCGATTCTGGTTTAACGTTGACATACCCACTGTTGGTATTTGTGATTCTGATATAATATTAGCATACCCCCAGTTGGTATATGTGATTCGGATATATTGTTGTCATAGCCACTGTTGGTATTTGTGATTTGAATATGTTGTTGGCGTACCCACTATTGGTACTTGTGATATTGATATATTGTTGGCATACCACTGTTGGTATTGTGATATGATGCATTGTTGGCGTGCCCCATTGTTGGTACTTGTGATATAGAACTTACTTGATTGATATACGTATTGCACGCATTCTCTCATATTCATGATGCATGGCCGATACCCGGTGATGATCCGGTATCGTTGATTGAGCGAAACTGATATTTTGATAAACTCATTTACTTGAGTGATTGTGAAAAGGCCGATGTTCGAAGATCCATTCCGGAATCGTAGATTGTATGAAACTGATATTTGGTAAAATCTTTTACTTAAGTGATTGTGAGAAGGCCGATGTCCGAGGTTCAATTCCGGAATCGTTGATTGTGTGAAACTGATGTTTGACAGACTCTTTTACTTGAGTGACTGTGAGATGGCCAATGTCCGATGATCTATTCCGGCATTGTTGTCGCATGGCCAATTCCGATGATATCCTGGAATCGTTGTTAGTGCATGGACTCCGCGGGTCCCCAAGGGTGATGCCGGTGAGAACCCCCCATGGGCAAAGATTCGGGGTCCCGTCTGTCTGTTAGGAAAAGATTCGAGACGGGTAGCACTTAGACTTCGCGAGTCATGCTGGGTTGTGCTACCGAGACGTCGATATTTCCGTACGGAGTACATGTGTACACCGCATTTATATGGCATTGCATTGCATTCATACACTATTGCAGTGCATTATGATTTTATTTTGAGATGTTGGTGTTGTACTTGTGGTGTTTGATTCTGACTTGATATATTCAGACTGGGCACATTTGGGATTAGATGCTTACTGCAATGACGTGTACTTAGATTTGAACTTATTGATTGAACTTGTTGAAGTATCTCATAGACCGTCCGTTAGATTAGTTATATGCTTGATCTCTATATGATGTAGGATAACGGGTGTCTTAATGATGAGTTGACTACTAGACTAAAACGAACGATTTAATGATATGTGAGTTGCGAGACGGTTGTAAGATTGGCTGGTGATTATTAGGGTGAAGTTAATGATTAAAAGGTATTGATGTACAGTGTGTGGTAGATAGACATATGGCTTGATTTGGTTGTTATCATGTTTATCTATGAATTATTTTACAGATATGTGTTACTAACCATTGTCGGCCTATGATGCTTACTCAGTACGCATGGATTGTACTGATATTGCACTTGCTGCACCCTTTCTAAGAGTAGATTGTTTCAGGTAGTTGATTGTGATACGAAGCGGAAATGTGTGCCTATCTGGAAGGCCTCCTCCCGTTTCATTCTGGGACGGAGGCGGAGTCTTAGAATATAGTGGAAATCGAAATTCATTTAGTCGCTCTTATACTAGTCTAGACTAGGTCATGGGAAGAAGGATCGAGTCTGTAATAATGTAACTGTTGTAATCATATAATTATTGAGGTTATTGAATTTATATTAACGTTCCGCTGTTATTTCTAAATATCAATTGGTTTAAATGATCGTCTTTATTTAATTGATGTGTATTCAATGAGAGGGTTCGCCTACCGAGGTGGGAAAGGTAGGTGCCCGCATGGTCCTAAAATGAGACGTGACAGGCATGGTGCAATTAGTTAACTCAAACCATATACAGTTGACTAACACCAGACTAAGCTTAAAACAACAGCTAGATATACACCATCTAATAAAGTGAGAGAGACTTGAATAAACATTAGTATTACTATTCATTTAAACTTTACCATCATATGTTGTAGTTCCTTCATCTTTGTACAATACATATGAACTCTGATAAATCTTGAGTTTATTTCTTGACCAACCACTATGCAAATACCAATAATTTGTGCATGGCTAGACTCAAGGAATTCATGCAAAATAAATTAGTTTGCTTTTGGTACCCAAATCTTTGTGGGTCCTTCATGGTTAGTAAATTGTGTAGCTGGAGATGCATGTAAGTGTTTAAGTCTCCAAACACATTTAGATCTTATATGATTTCTAGCATAATGACATATAAATGCTTTATGTCTAGAATTACCAAAGTAGTAACATGTAATGTGAGAATAAGATTGTTTACCTGTAGTTGCTTTATAATCGACTTGAAACTTACCTGAGTTGACTTGTTTGACATAGGGCATCTACTAGTAGATACCTTTTCAGTCAACTGGTAGCTGTTAAGGAGATGAGTTGACTTCGATCGATCAAGGTGGTGACTAGAAGATTTGTGTAAAGTCTTCAACTGCTTGTGCAACCCAAAATTTTCTTTTTGAAGTAACTCATTTTCAGCGTGACATTCTTTAAGTCGAATGTCCAAGTCTTTCTTGGCTAGTTGGTCTTTCTTGAATCAGAAAAGGGTCAAATATACCCCTATACCATCAAAAAAGGATTAAATGTACCCCTTGTTATACTTTGGGTCCAAATATACCTTTCCCGTTATACTTTAGGTTCACATATACCCCTCTATTATATTTTGGGTCCAAATATACCTCTTATCTGTTAAAATTGTCTATGATTGACATGAGATATGACGTGGCACTATCAACTCGGTGAAGTGGACACCACATGACATGCCACCTCACCACCCCAACCCATTTACCCCTTTCTTCCCCTTCTTCTTCTACCACTACCATCTCCTCCCCTCCACAACTGCTGCCACCATTAGCACCACCACACCATTCTAGAACAAGTGTAAATGGAACCAAAAGCCTCCGTCTCATTTGTCAATAACGCCTTTAGAATAATTAAATCCGTCTCTCATCCATATGAATGCTTCAGTCTAATTAAGTTGTACTCAATATGATTGCACTGTTCAAATTCACTGTTTTTTGTTTATTTTTTTCAAACTAACTCTCATGCATCTAGACATAATTAAGCAGCAGTAACTGGGATATGGAAAAACTCAGATATGAACTTGACTTCCCGTGGTACTATTTCTAACAGCTCAACATACATGGTTATTCTGGTATCTTAAAATTCAATATGAAACACCCAAACTGTAGCAGATATCACATATGGATCCTTAATTTCGTATATCTTTTGGAGATGGTGGTGTGGTGGTGCTAATAGTGGCAAAGGTTGTGGAGGAGAGGAGATGGTAGTGGTGGAAGAAGAAGGGGAAGAGAGGGGTAAATGGGTTAGGGTGGTGAGGTGGTATGCCATATGGTGTCCACCTCACCGAGTTGACAGTGCCACGTCATATCTCATGTCCAACATGAACAATTTTAACGGAGGAGGGATATATTTGGATCCATAGTACAACGGAGGGGTATATTTGAACCCAAAGTATAACGAAAAGGGTATATTTAGACCCAAAGTATAATGAGAGGTATATTTAACCATTTTCTAATAGTAAAGAGGTATATTTGACCCTTTTCCGTTCTTGAATACATCAAGAACCCTTTATGCAAATCTTCCAAAGCCAAATCTAAAATTTCACATTTATCACAAGTAAAGTTTTGAGTAATACGTACCTCGTTGGTTTCTTCCTCGTGGTCCCAAGTTGAGGTTCTACGATTCTTATCAGTTTCTTTTCCTTCCAGAAGGCATATCAATGCCATTTCTCCTTGATCTTTTTCTTTATCAGATTCATCCTCGTCGCTCCAAGTTGAATTTCTGAAATTCTTCTTCCGAAGGTTAGGACACTTTAATTTAATATGTCCAATCTTGCCACATTCGTAGCAGTATATATTTTCTTTTTGTTGGACCTCATTTTTCTTGTCCTCTTGAATATCCAGGATGGATTGAGCTCTCTTTTTCTACTTTTTTCTTCTTTTCTTTTTGACATTTCTGGATATCTTAGCACAATTTTTGGGATATTCTTTACTTTTTACGGTGCCCTCATGGATAGCTGCCAAACTGTCCCATATTTCTATAGCAGTTTTACAAGTGGATATTTTCCCATATTCTTCTTCACTAAGAGCACAATAAAGCAGGTACATTGCTCTAGCATTTGTTTGCATAATAACGAAATGCTCTTTTGTGTAGTCAACTATAGATGTCTCTTTTTCAACCTTCTTTCCTTCACTATTAGTCAGAATAGGCCTTGGCCCATTTTTAATAACTAGCCAGGCTCTATAATCTATTGATTGAACATAGATCTTCATTCTGGCCTTCCACTGACTGTAGTATGAACAATTGAAGTAGGGTTGCCTGCTTGTTGAGAGTCCCTCTTGAAATATGGCTTTAATAATTTGATGCCTTGCCATAGATCTTTCCTCACTTGCTGTTAAGAAAAAACAAAAATGTGAGACGAGGCTCTAATACCAATTGAAAGTACAAGAGGGGGGATGAATTGTAAGCTTGTTAAAAAATCTAGTCGACTATTATTTGGTTCCAGTCGATTGATGGTGAGACAGCCCGCACAAATTTGTTAGTCCTTCGATTTACACAAGTATAAACCACAATAAATAGTAAGGGTGCAGAATATAATATGAGAGCCATATAATAAATGACACCAGGATTTTTATACTGGTTCGGAACCAATGTGGTATCCTAGTCCAGTCCCCTTGGGTTGCAAGGAGGTTATCCCTTTAAGCTCTTTGTAAGTTGTTCTTTGTGCAATGTTTGTAAGGTGTAGCTCCTATGTCTAACACTCAAACCCTTGTACAAGGTTGGTTTTTCACTCGCCCACCAACAACGACTCTTTGGTTTTCACTCACTCACCAAAGAAACGAACAATGACACAACCTCTCAATACAAAGCCTCACAAACTATACTATATCTTTTTTTTTTTTTTGTTTACATAGTAAGTCACTCAGGATTACAATGCTTATGAAAAGTAGAGCAAAAAACTTGAGAAGGTTGAGACAAAAGTATCAGTGGCTGCATACATTTCTTATTTTAAGAGCTCGTATTTATAGCCTTTCAACTTGTTCTGGCTATTGCATAACCCAAGGGAATTTTGAAGATTCTTTCAATCTTCTTTGCAGATTGCTTCCTTAAATCTTGGAGTGATGTCTCTTACTTGAATATTGACTCCGCAGATCCTTAAGTTTGGTTGTCTTCGAACCTGTACGTTTCCTTCTTCTGATTGACGAACTTTGGCTCTATCTTATGAACTCTTCTTTCCTTAAATAACTATTTATTTTCGAACAAGAATTGACATTCTTGAAAGTAATTTTGAATCTCCAAAATTCTTTATCCTTAATATTGCACTTTTGAACTTGGACCTCTTTGTGGCTGCTCGATGAATTTACTTCTCTCATAACATATGGAGTAATTTTATTACTTTCCATAAGATTTAAACTTTACTTGATTCATGGAGCTTTGCCACACATTCTTTCCATTTGAGAGTAGGTGCTATTGCATCTTCCTTGATCCTTTTTCCTTAATACATCTCATTAATGATGCCTTCTAAATTTCCAATGCACAACACGTTTCCTTGCTTAATGATACTCCACCAAATATTCCTTGTATTGAAAATCTTTTCCTTCTAAGGTATCTCACATATTTAATGCTCTATTAATTGTGATAAGGGATAGTAATAAATAATTACCATTTCCTTCCATATGAGGTCTTATACAACACTAAATATGGATCCTCTTTATTTAATCCCTGAATAGCCTGGCATAAATATTTCCTTCAGCAGTTCTACAATTCCACAAATTATTTTCCTTCCATAGAATCGTAGTAAATATTCTTTCCATGATTCTTGTACTTTATTTGGGCAGGACTTTTTCTTCCATAGTTCCATCTCATAATATCTTCTTTTCCGTATTTGCTTGGATCTTCACCATATCTTTCTTCATCAAATAAACAGGTTCCTAAAAATAATTTTGCCACAAGTAAATGTTCTTTTATTAAAAATTTAGTTGGTTTGTTATCATCAAAATTAAAGGATGAAAATCATTTTCACCCCCAACTTTGCTTTAAGAATCAAACTGCCCCCTCAACTTTGAACAGTAGACATTCTCTCCCCTTTATCCTATGCAAGGACTATTTCACCCTTGTTTTTTTCAATCCTCAATTTATGTTACATTTGTATATTATAATAATTATTTCTTAATCTAGGTATTTATCGATTCTTATTTAAGTTCATTAACATCATAAGTAGAATATACTTTCATGAATTTGTAACAAAATCTAATGTTAATTTTTATGATTGTTATTTCAATATTATATGCAGTAAGTATGTATATATGTCTATACATGCATATGTGTATATTTCAGTTTTACTTCTCTCTTATTCTCTATTGTATATATAGAGAAAAGACATCATTTCCCCCCTGAACTTGGCATGAAAACTCACTTTAGCAACTAAACTTAAGTTCTAATTATGTACCCCCCTAAAGAACATCGGTTTCAATTATTTTCCACCCTGAAAAAATAATATCACTCTTACAATGTGAGGTGTATTACACTCGCGCCACATCATTGCCACATCGTTACCACGTCATTGCCATGTCAAAAATTACCAACCCTTCATTTTTTGTTTTTTATTTTATTATTTTTTCTCTTTCTTCTTCTTTCTCCCTTTTCTCTTTCTTCTTCTTTCTCCTCATCCTCACCACACTTGTAGCAACCATCACCACCGTCGCTGCCACCACCACGACCTCCACCACCACCATAAACACCGCCTCCTTAAATCAACCCAACTGAAAAATCCCATCTTTGTCATCTTCATCTTCCTCCTTATCCTTGTCATTCAAACCTCCAATATCATCAACAAAAAATCCCATCTTCAATTTTTTTGTTAACACCAATTCAAATTTCAGTCCAAAATTAGCAAAATATTAACACTGACTCTTTAAAAAGATAGAATCAAAATTTTAACGGCGGTGGGGAAGGTTTGTGGGTTGTACAAATTTCCCTTAAAATGGACTTTTAACAACAATGAAGAAATTGCACGAACTGCCCTTCAAATGGACTGGATAAATCAAATTTTCTTCATTGTTGTTAAATAATGAAGACATTGCACGAACTGCGCTTCAACAACAATGACGAAGTTGCACGAACTGCCCTTCAAATGGACTTTTAACAACAATGAAGAAATTGCATGAACTGGCCTTCAAATGGACTGGATAAATAACATTTAGAAATTGCTCAACAATGGAGAAATTGCACTAATTGCCCTTCAAATGGACTGGTGTGGGGAAAAGGGGGGGGGGGGGGGGGGGGGGGGTGTTGAAGAAGAAGAAAGGTGGGTGGGGACAAGTGGGTAGGAGTTAATGTTGGAAGAGGAGCGGGTTGGGAGGTGGGGGGGGGGGTGCATTTTTAATTTTATTTTATTTTTTAATTGTATATTATATATATATATCAGCGGGTCCACCTTTTTGTGTTCTTTACTCTCTTAATATTTTTTTCTTGCCACATCAGCATTTGGGGTATAATTTAATTAAGATGAAAGTTGTTTAGGGGGTATTTAAACGCTCATAAAGTTTAGTTGCTAAAGTGAGTTTTTGTGCCAAGTCAGGGGGGAAATGATGTCTTTTCTCTTTATATAAATAAATAAGTTTTGGTTGTCACTAATGGGATATTTCTTAAATTATAATAAAATTCATTTACAGTATAAATAAATCGTTTTTAAAAATTTGCCATTTTGTAATTGGTTTTGCATTACCTGCATATAAATATATTTATAAAGTTATTATGACCTGTTATTTTTCACTTGTATACATAAATATTAAAGTTTAGATTATTTTTAATAAAATTAACTTTTTGTTTATTTTGCTAATTTATTTTATTATGGAACATCATTAACTTATGTACTCAATTAGTATTTCTCACTCTTTTCTTCACCTAGAAGATAATATTTATTTTTTATAAGAAATTTGTTACATAAATTAAAAAAATGAAAAAATATCATGATCTTATAGAAGTAAAAAAAAAAAAAAGAGAAGATAAAAGTTGATAATGTAAGGGTAAAATAGACATTTTAAAAAGTCAATTAGGATAAAGGGGGGTGAATGTCTATTGTTCAAAGTTGAGGGGGGAGTTTGATTTTTAAAACCTAGTTGGGGGTGTAAATGATTTTCACTCCAAAATTAATAGGTGAAACCTTGGACCTAACAATTACTAATAAATGCTTAGTGAAATGATTCACTATCTTTATACATTTATACTTTCCACGTTTACTAATCTTATATTTTCCCGCAATTACTAAAATTATCACATAATAAATTTGGCAGGAAATGAATGAAAACTAATTGGAATATCAGACAGAAAATGTCAACAATTCAGCAAAGCGAATGGGAGATTCAGGTGAAGTTACTTATAACGGAAAAAAGGTAAAGCAAAATCACCTACACATGTATGTATAATTATTTAAGTGTATTTGTGTGCATATAGATGTGCGTATATTATATTATTTGTCCTAAAAAAAATTATATTGACATGTATGTGAAGTTTCGTGATCATAAATGATTACTATATACTTATTTGTAGGTACATTATGAAATGAACAATGATCGACTAGCCATCATAAGGAATAAATATGTTGATCAAAATTTTGAATAACTTCTACGAAATACTACTTTTATTCGGCAACAAGTTCTTGGTATGTATGCGATGGTAAAAAGGAGGAGGCTACAGTTTCTTAAAGACAAGGCAGAAACTTTAAGGCGTCAAATTTATGCACCGATAGCCGATATAGCTCATGCTCATCACATTTAAAATGTGTTGTTGAACTATGCAAAAACTATGCACCAATCAAGCTGAATTTTTGATATATCATATAAACTATTATCGTTGGAATATTACTTTACAAGTGACACAAGTGAGATTATTTAATCAACGCTTTGTTATAATAATGTTGATGTTAGTTTACATAGTATGTACTACAAGACTCGACATCTACGTGCAACGCACTTGTCGAGAAACTAGTATTATATTAAAAGCATGAATCCAAAACTTAAAAGTTGAATTACTAAAAACACCCCTTAATACTCAATTCTAAATGCCCCTTAAAAAACCAACGCCTACACTTTTTCTTTTTTTTGAAAAACAAATTAACTTTACATATCCAACATCTCATATCATGTTAATAGTCACCATCGTGACAATAAAAATAACTACCATACTGGAGAGGTGTGCTTGGGAGAGTACTACAATAGTCACCATATTCATGATGTTGCTCGATATTTCAAACAAGAAAAAGACGCAATCTTCTTTTTTATAATAAAATAATGGAGCAAAACCAATTTGATGCAAATTAGTGAGCAAAAGTTTATTACCTCTTATATCCACTAATTACTTTGTGATCTATTTCACTGATGGATACAATTAGGTCAAAAATCTCACTATTACTCGCTATCTTCTCTATTTTTCAAATTCTTAATTACTCCCAATTTATTTTTTTGAACGATTATTTTCATGGTCAATTAGTGGATTGGTTTCTGTTAAAAGGCTCTACTTTTGGTTCTTTAAATACTTCTGTAGATAAATGGAATTTGTCCCCAACATATGATTCGCTGGTTTCATTCATTAGTTTCGTTCTAAACTCCTTTCTTTTTCCATTGAACTTCCGATTGTTGGTCATTAAAGAATACAAAAGAAAGAATTTTGCTTTGAATTTGAATTCTATGTTACCTATCAAAAAGTATCTATTGAATTCATGTCCTTTATGTAAAGTTCATGTTTTTATAATGTAATTCCATTTGTTTGTTGCTCTAAATTTTCCACTTCCATTTTTTATTGTTGATACTTCACCTAATTAAATGTAACGACCCGTTTTGTCATTACTGTGACTTCCGCAAAATTTGCGACATTGACCCCTTAAAAACACCTCCGGATCTACACGCTCTTAAATCGCTAACTTGATCGGACTAATCATGCGAGCCGCGTGTAAAATGTTGTATTTGGGCCCAGTTGTACTCCCATAGCGGTAGACCCTGCCGCCCCAGCGCAGGCGCCATAGCGGTCTGGAAGTCCGCCAAAGCGAAGATGCAATATCAGTGATGGACCGTCCCAGCGGTGGGATACTGCTGAAACGGTGCTGCCACAGCTGCCTTGGGACTGCCACGGCGGTTGACGGGCAGTTATTTCCCTATTTAAAACCCCATTTTTTGACTTGGCCTAGCGTTTATTTTCCCAAGTCACAGCCGCCGCCTGGATATATTTTCCAAAATGTTGGGGAGGTAATTTCCTTAAACCCCTCATCTCTTCTCCTTCAATTCTCCTTTTCTTCTTACACCATTTGTGATTATGACAAAGCTTAAAATGAGGGTTCTTGCATAAACCTTCTAATTTTCCTAAATGGGTTAAATTATTAGAAGCTAATGGTGACTTATGAGAATTAATTAGGTAAGTTTGACCTAGATTAACCTTGTGTTCCATAAAGAGGTGAGATTTGCATAATCAAGAACATTGGTCTATTATTTTAAGAATGTCGATTTTACCCTATGAACCTGAATCCTTCAAGCTTTGCTTACTTAAATGTGTCCATCATTCCTAGACCTCTCAGATCTATGAGTTCCCTATGAAGATGGAAGATGGAATCCAAGTGGATGTTCGCGCTCTTGTTCGGCCTCGAGGTAGGTTACAACTTCCTTTCTTTGGTAGACTCCGGTTAGTTTTACATATTCATGTATTAGATGAAACGGAGAATGCATGTATAGGATTTTGGAGATTGGTATAGATTCTTAGGATGGTACAGTTATGCGATTTGTGTGTTCAGGCTTGTTGCCTGTAGATTCCCTAGGTTCATGTGTTGGTTTTCCCCTGAGTATTGGTGGACTTTATGTGACTTGGAAGATTAGTTGTCCGGTACTTAGTTTACTATGTCCCTTTGATGAGGAGTTCCCGTATGATGCGCATAACATGTCCGGTGCTATTTTAATATTGAATCTTATTTGGTATTGAAATGGATAAAATGTGCCAAAGAACGTGAAATGATTCTAAACTGGATGTTAGTGGTGACTTGGTAAGTAGAAAGCGTAAGTGTCATGTATTGATGTTGTTAAGCAGTAAAAGAATGAGGTGATATTGTTATGTGACTTTGTCCATGTTGGTTATCGGAGACTATTGATATATCCTGATTATGATTTGGTAGTATCTTACGTGTAGTCATTTGATACGAGGATAGTTTTCTATTATGGCTTATTGTGTAGCCTTTTTCATTATATGTTTGGCGTGCCCGTGCGTGGTACTTGTGATATTGATTGATTATTGACATCAAACTCATACATTGCACGCATTCTCATCCTTTATGATATATGGTTGATACATTGATGATACTTGAGAAAACACTGCTATGAGCTAGGCTTAGTTGGATGAGAGTGACGTGAGGACCAACATCCTATGGTTGTTTCTGAAACCGTCAGGTACATGGACTTCATGGGTCCCCCATGCGATGTGCTACCGAGATGTGATGTTCCATCATCGGAGTACATATGTACACAGCATATGCATTGCATTCACATTCCATACATTATTTCATTGCTTTGCACTATGACTTCTATTGTGATATTCTTGTGATGTATTTGTGACATACAGATTCGGATTGATTAATGAGACTTGACACAGTTGGGCTTAGTTGCTATAACCATAGGCCATAATCTTGGATTATCTTTGTTGATTGTTCGTTGGTTCAGTTGTATATGTTGGTTTCCTAAAATTACGTGAATAATAAATATCAGAATGACGGAATGTAACGACCCGTTTAGTCGTTATAGCTCTTTTGGCACTTTCGCTACTTCCGAGCATTGATTGACTCACTTTTGACCCGAGATTGACTTTTTGGCAAACGAACCTTCTTCGGAGTTTCGTCAAATCCGAGAGGTCCGGATGGTTGTTTAGAACCTATATGTATGATTGGTTCGGTTCCCAATGCATTTTGGTGCATTTCGAGACTTGGGATGGGAAATGAAAAGTAGGCACCGATGGTTGCCTCGGTCCACGAGACCTCCGTTGGAAGTTTTGAGACCACGATTGCATTCGTAGCGTATTTTTGTATGGGTTTAGGTAGCCAGTTTGTGAGCAGGTGGACTCGGGAATAACCCGAAAATCTGATTGAAGACTTGGAGAAATTCAAAAAATCTAGTGTCTGGTACCTGCAATGGCGGAACCGCTGTGGCAGTGTGATGACGGCTGGGGCGGTGATGGGTAATATAGGCCATACCGCTACGCGGTAGCCCAGCCGCCGTAGCGGCATTCCAGCCGTTGTGGCGGTAGCCCAGCCGTCGTAGCGGTATTCCAACCGCCGTGGCAGTGATGGGCAGTGACATTTCATTAAATGTGTCTTAAATAAGTCTGAGACCCTCATTATTTCATCTCGATATAGGAGCTTAGAGAAACTCTTCGTGGAGATAATTTGAAGAAACCCTTGGAGGTAAACCTTGCCCAATCGTTTACTCTTCCTAAATCACAATCATCTTAGAATTCTCCCTTCCCTTTTACAATCCCTTAGAGTTGGAGTTTGAAGAAGTATTTTGGGAGATTTTCCCTTAGGTTCTTATGTGATAAATTGATGATGTTGATGATAAAACTTGATGAAACTAAGCTTAGTAATCATATATCTTTCACTTTTAATGTTGAATTTCGGATTTGGAGGATTAGGGTTCATACCCAAACTGGGGTTTTTACGAGAAATCAGATTTAGGGGTAATTCTTGAGCTAAATCAACAATTAATGATGGGGTTATTATTACCTAGGATTTAATTTGGTATTTTACTCGTGAATTTTCCATTTCTCCCTTGTGGGCCCGTTTTTCCAAACTTCTAGGGTTAAAATGGACCTAATTGAGATCATAGCAACATTAGTATCATTATTCATGATTTCTAATGTAGAATTCGATTATGCTTAGACTATTTTAGTTTTGACCTTTAGAGGAAGGGCAGGCGATAAAGTGACTTGTTGGTGTTGCAGTTCTGCAGTCCAGGTAGGTTATGGTTTACCTTTGGTGGGACTTAGTATAGTGAATCACATATTTAGATTATGATGTCGGAGACAGCATGTGAACCTTTGGGTGTGAAGTTGGGATGGATATTGCCTTAGGTTGGGCCTTGATGTGTATTGGGACTAGCCACCCCGTTATATGTGTTTGATTGTTCAATTGTGTTGGCTTGATACCATGTGTAGTTGGTAGATAATGCATGACGCTTGTTGTCCTGATTCGGATAGGATTGACATACCCGTGGTTAGTATTTTTACTTTGACACATTATTGGCCTACCCACTGTTGGTACTTGAGTTATTGATATATGTTGGCATACCTACTGTTGGTATTGTGATGTGATACATTGTTGGCGTACCCCGTTGAGGTACTTATGATATTGAGCTTGCTTGTTGATGATTGGAATATGCGTTGCACGCATTCCCTCATAATTATCATGCATGTCGATATCCGGTGATGATCCGGTATCGTTGATTGAGCGAAACTGATATTTGATAAACTCTTTTACTTGAGGGATTGTGAAAAAGGCCAA
Source organism: Lycium barbarum (assembly GCF_019175385.1). Classification (NCBI taxonomy): domain Eukaryota; kingdom Viridiplantae; phylum Streptophyta; class Magnoliopsida; order Solanales; family Solanaceae; genus Lycium; species Lycium barbarum. The sequence goes on along the minus strand of NC_083345.1, from coordinate 98,812,346 downwards.
TGTCCGAAGATCCATTCCGGAATCGTTGTTTATATGAAACTGATTCTTGATAAACTCTTTTACTTGAGAGATTATGAGGAGGCCGATGTCTGAGGTTCAATTCCGGAATCGTTGATTTATGAAACTGATATTTGACAACTCTTTTGAGTGATTATGAAGAGGCCGATGTCCGATGGTTATATTCGGGCATCGTTGTTGCATGGCCGATTCTGATGTTATTCCGGAATCGATTGTAGTGCATGGGCTCTGTGGGTCCCCCAGAGTGGTGCCGGTGAGACTCCCCCAGCGAGCAATTAGGCAGGATCCTGTCTGTCTGTTTGGCAAAGATCCAGGATGGGTGGCACTTAGACTTCGCGACTCATACTGGGTTGTGCTACCGAGACGTCGATATTTCCGTCCGGAGTGCATGTGTAGACCTCATTTGCATAGCATGGCATGGCATCACATTCATACAATTATTGCATTGCATTGCATTATTATTTGAGTGAGATGTCGTGATGACTGTATTGTGACGATTGTGTTATTGATGATTGGACTGTGATGATTCTATTGTGGTGATTGTTTCAAGACTAGATATACTCAGACTTATTATATTGGGGTTAGATACTTACATAGGTGTTGACGGATATTTGGTTACGAATATATTATTTCATGCGTGATTGATTTACTTGTTTATCTGCGTTATTTTCTGAATTGTGTTAGTTATGCTTAGTCGGCCTATGATGCCTACCAGTACTGTTGTTTGTACTGACCTGCACTTGCTGCATTCTTTTATGAATGCAGAGTATCAGGCCGGATCTATTTCTTTGACTCATGGTTGATCGACTCCTCAACTTCTACTTGAGTTTTCCAAGGTGAGCATGGTGTCTGCTGACCTCGAAGACTCTTCTATTGCTTATGTCTTACTTTTCACTCAACACATTATTTGAGATATTTATGTATTATTATTCAGACCTCAGTATTCAGATTTAGATGCTCTTGTATGACCAGACCAGATACTGGGGTGGATTCATTTACTTCCGCACTTATCTATATTATATCATATTGTGAGACTTACGTCATTTTACTTCTTCCGCTAATATTTTATTGAATATGAATGTTGAGTTAAAGGTTCGCCTATCGAGGTGGGAAAGGTAGGTGCCTGTATGACCTAGGCTAAAATGAGTCGTGACAAGTTGGTATCAGAGCCCTAGCTTACCCGATCTTTAATACAAGAGCGTGTCTAGCATAGTCTCGTGGATAGGTACGATGAGCTCCGTACTTATCTACGGGAGGCTATGTGACATTTATGAAATCTCATCTTCTTTCAATCCATCGTGCTACTTTATTCAAATTGGTATCCGAAAAGACCAAATTGGTATCTGACTCTTATCTCTTCTCTCACAGATGGTGAAGACTCGAGCTACTATGACCCGAGGTCAGGTGCCGGAGCCCACAACTATGGCTGGCACCTGAGGGTGCGCTACAATCAAAGGACGCGGCAGAGAGAGAGGCCGCAGGGCTGCCCCAGCCAGGGGTAGAGCTCCGACGGTGGGCCAGTGACGAGAGAGGTCTCCATCTCCCGAGCCCGAGTACCAATCGAGTAGAGACTAGACTGTAGGGGATGGCACCCCAGCACGGGCATAGCCTGAGGTTAGTTCTAACTAGGCCATGCATGACACTATGGCCAGGATCCTACTTCATCTTGATGCCCAGCAGGTGGCCACCAGTGTTATTACTCTCGGCGGGGGTTCACAGGCTAGGGTTGGGGCACAGACCCCTAGCAGGGACCCACGCGGGTAGCACATCGCGCTGCAGCTATGGGTCCCTGCATTGATACTATACCCGTCCCGGGTGAGGATGTTAGGCCCATGGATGGCGTCGTTATGACTGCTGCTGATCAGGTCCTGGTGGGGAGGTTCAGGAAGTTAGAGCCGCCGAGGTTCTCTGGTACTTCGTCTGAGGATGCCTATGAGTTTATTCTTGATATGCATGAGTTGTTGCATCGTATGGGGATAGTGGAGACCCACGACGTTGATTATGTGTCCTACCAGTTTTGCGACGACGTGAAGACGTGGTGGAGATATTTCGTGTTGTGCAGACCTGAGGGTTCCCCTCCATTGACATGGACTCAGTTCTACCGGGCCTGCCTTGAGAAGTATGTGCCCCGATCTTTGAGAGAGGCTCGTAGGGAGAATTTTCTACACCTTGAGCAGTGGGGCATGTCCTTGGAGTCTTATGTTACCCGTTTCCTCTATTTGGCCCGATACTCTACTCCGTTGATTCCTACCGAGGCTGATAGGATCAGGCGTTTTGTTGGAGGACTAGTGGGCTCTCTACAGATTCCTTGCCTTCAGATGGAGTCTATGGGGGCTTCCTTCTAGTCCATTATTGAGCATGCTTCGATGGTTGAGGGCGCCAAGGCCCGTGCTTTTAGTGGTGTAGATAAGAGGCCACGTCAGACTGGCAGCTTTAGGGGTTTTGTACCAGGAGCGCCGGTCAGTTTTCGAGGCCACCTCAGCCCTATTCCAGTCGTCCCGCGCATTCAGCATTACCAGCTTCCTCTAGTGAGCCACCTAGACAGAGAGCTTCTGAGAGCTCGTTTTCTAGACTAATGGACAGGACTGCTTCATCCAAGTCTTCAGTTTCCGTGTTTCAGCATTCGACTCCTCTTACTTGTTTCTCTTGTGCGGAGGTTGGGCATATTTCCAAGATATGTCCCCGACCTAGGTGAGATTATCAGCCGCCGAGGACTCCTGTATCATCCGGTGGTCGAAGAGGGACTTCTCAGAGAGGCGGTGCTCAGTCAGGCCACGACACTTCCCACGGTTCTAGAGGTGGGTCCCAGCCAGCCAGAGGTGGTACTCATAGTTCGAGAGGGGGATCCCAGACTGAGCGTAGTGGAGGCCATTGTTACTCATTTCCTAGTAGGCCCGAGGCAGAGGCCTCAGATGCTGTGATCTCAAGTACCATTTCTGTCCGTCATAGAGCAGCATTTGTGTTATTTGATCCTGGATCCACTTATTCGTATGTATCTGCATTTCATGTTGTTGGTTGGGATTTACTCTGTGATAGCATAGATATACGTGTTTATGTGCCTACTCCGGTCGGAGATTCTGTGATTGTTGATCGAGTCTACCGTTCTTTTTTATTTACTTTTATGGGGTAGGATACCTGTGTAGATTTGATGATTCTTGATATGGTGGACTTTGATATTATATTGGGTATGTCCTGGCCTTCTACTTATCATGCGATCTTGGACTGTCACGCCAAGACAGTCACCTTAGCCATGCCGGGCATCCCTAGGCTTGAGTGAAGGGGTACTCCTAGTCCCACTCCGAAGAAGATTATTTCCTTCCTTCAGGCAAAGAAATTAGTAAGTAAAGGGTGTTTAGCGTATTTGGCGCATGTTTGTGATACGACTGTTGCATCTCCATCCTTTGAGTCTATTCCTATTGTGAGCGAGTTTGCGGAGGTATTTCCGTCAGATTTGTTGGGTATGGCACCCGATCGAGATATTGATTTCGGTATCGACGTGGACTCGGGTACTCGTCCCATTTCCATCCCAACATATCGGATGGCACTTGCCGAGTTGAGAGAACTTAAAGACCAATTGCAGGATATATTGAGCAAGGGGTTCATTAGATCGAGCGCCTCACCTTAGGGTGCTCCAGTGTTCATTATATCGGATGGAACTTGCCGAGTTGATGATCTATTTGACTAGCTTCAGGGCGCTTCGGTGTTTTCTAAGATTGATTTGCGTTCCGGCTATCATCAATTTAAGATTAGGGCAGAGGATATTTTGAAGATAGCTTTTCGGAAGAGATATGGCCACTATGATTTTCTAGCGATGTCTTTCGGGCTTATCGATACCCCAGTTGCATTTAAGACCTTGATGAATGGCATCTTTAGATTGTTCCTTGATTCTTTTGTGATTGTGTTTATTGATGACATCTTGGTGTATTCCAAGAGTAGAGTGGAGCATGAGAGCCATCTTTGTACCGTCCTTGGGTTGTTGAAGAAACATAGTTTATTTGCTAAATTTTCTAAGTGTGAGTTTTGGTTAGAGTCTGTAGCATTCTTGGGCCATGTGGTGTCCAAGGATGGGATTATGGTTGATCCACAGATGATTGAGGCTGCAAGGGGTTGGGCGAGGCCCACTACCGTTACCGAGATTCGTAGTTGTGGGTTTGGCTAGTTATTACCATTATTTTGTGAAGGATTTTGCTATCATTTCTTCGTCCTTGACCAGATTGACTCAAAAGGATGTTCCCTTCCAATGGACGGATGATTGTGAGGAGAGCTTTCAAAAGCTCAAGCTTCTTTTGACCATAACCCCGATCCTAGCCTTACCTGTGGAGGACAAGGACTTCACGGTCTATTGTCATGCTTTCCGTATGGGTTTGGGTACGGTGTTGATGCAGCTGGGTAGAGTGATAGCTTATGCTTCCCGTCAATTGAAAGTTCACAAGAAGAATTACCCCACCCATGATTTGGAGTTGTTGGCCGTAGTCTTCGCTTTGAAGCTTTGGAGGCATTACTTGTACGGTGTCTATTGTGAGGTTTTCATCGATCACCGTAGCCTTCAGCAAGTGTTTACTCAAAGAGATCTTAATTCCAGGCAGCGCCGATGGATGGAGCTCCTGAACGATTATGACATCTCTATTCTGTATCACCCTGGTAAAGCCAATGTGGTGGCCGATGCCTGGAGTCGCAAGGCAGTGAGTATGGGGAGTTTATCTCGATTGGTTGTCCAAGCGTCCGTTGGCAATGGAGGTTTAGACTCTGGCCAACAGTTTCGTCCGTCTCGACATCTCGACCCCGGGGAGGATTTTGGCATGTATAGAGGCGAGATCATCGTTATTGGATAGGATCAAGGCTCATCAGTCTGAGGATTCTCAGTTGAGCAAGATCCGAGATAAGGTGTGGAGAGGTAAGGCCAAAGAGGCCATGATTGATTCTGAGGGCATTCTGAGGATTAGAGGACGCGTATGCGGTCCTCGTGTTGGTGACCTGATTCAGTTTATCTTATCTGAGGCCCATAGCTCTCGCTATCCTATTCATCCAGGAGTGACTAAGATGTACTGTGGTTTGAGACAACACTATTGGTGGCTCCGTATGAAGAGGGATATAGTTGATTTTGTGGCTAAGTGTGGAAATTGTCAATAGGTAAAGTATGAGCACCAGCGACCTGGTAGGGTGTTTTAGAGGATGCCCATTCCCGAGTGGAAGTGGGAGAGGATTACCATGGATTTTGTCACGGGTCTTCCAAAGACCCTTGGCAAGTTTGATACTATTTGGGTGATAGCGGTTCGATTGACCAAGTCTGGTCACTTTGTTCCGGTTTAGGTTTCTTATTCCGCGGAGAAGTTATCCAAGATGTACATTCGGGATATTGTGAGATTTCATGGGATCCCTATTTCTGTTGTATCTGATCGGGGTATTATCTTCACTTCCCGATTTTAGAGAGCATTTTATGATGAGTTGGGTACCTGATTGGACTTTAGTACAAGTTTCCATCCCCAGATCGATAGCCAGTCCGAGCAGACTAGTCAGGTGCTTGAGGACATGTTGGCAGCGTGCATTATTGACTTTAGTGGTCATTGGGATCAGCATTTGCCATTGGTGGAGTTTGCGTACAACAACAGTTATCATTCGAGTATTGGTATGGCGCCTTTTGAGGCCTTATATGGTAGGAGGTGTAGATTTCCAATTGGTTGGTTCGATGGGTTCAAGGCTCGACCTGGGAGCACGGATCTATTGAGAGAGTCCCTTGCTAAAGTGAGAGTTATTCAGGCCAGACTCATGGCGGCTCAGAGCCGGCAGAAGATGTATCTGGACCAGAAGGTTCGGGATTTGAAGTTTGCTATTAGTGATCAGGTGTTACACCCCGTATCTTCGAAGAAGCACTTATCAAATTTAAAACATAAGTACGTTGAGTTATGGTTAAGTAAAATCACTTTAGAATATAAGGAGCAAGCATTATTAATTATATTTAATGAGTGAAGGATACATATAAGGTATACCGGAAGGTTTTATAAGGAAGTGAGTGGAAGAAATGGAGTTGTACGACTTTGGAGAAAGGATGGGTAAAGTTTTGTGTGAAAATTTTGGTCCAAATTGAGGGACGAATATCTCTTAGCATATCAAGTGTTTTGAAGTGAAACAAAAGCCTAAAATGAAGTTCGTCGAGTCTAGTTTCCAACGCAACAAACCGTTGATCGATAGGACTCGGAGTAGAGAATTATGGATGTTACAAGTTCGGCTAGTAGAGCAGAAACGCGTTGTTACACCTCGGAAAATTTCAGGTTGCCATGTGGTAGGTAGACTAACGCAGGGTGACATGTATGCGATGTCCCTACAAGTAAAAAAGGTTACTTAGCGAATCTAATTAAGGTTCCAAGGACGTTCAAGGCAAGAGAAGAAAGTTCGTTGAAGAATGTAAAGTATAAGTCGTGTTTGGAAAGGGGTTTGCAAAGTACCGGGCAAATGTTGATTTAATAACATCGTAAGGAGAATTTATAATGCTCCTTAGATTGTTAATAAAGTGTTAAACAAGCTCTAAGAAGATTCCATAAGGATTGGAGATCAAACAAAACGACGGAAGTAATTTCAGAAAAGTGGAGTTATACGACCACTTATACGGTCCGTATAAGGGTCCGTATAACCCAACAGAAATGGAGATTTCCCTGATGGTGAAATACGGACACTTGTACGGATCGTATAATGTTATACGGACCGTATAAGGGTCCTTATAAGTCCCGATGGGCTGAATAATTTCCAAGTATAAATACATGTTCCTACCTCTAATTTTTCATTCTTCTCACTTCTCCACTTCTCTCAAGACCTCTAGAAGGTTCTACATATTTCACTAGCATAAATCCAAGGTAATTCAAGGATCAACATCATTAATCCAAGGAAATCAAGTGCAAGGAAGCTCTTCGAGGTTGCTAGAAGTCAAGAATTTCTTTGGAAGAGGAACTAGGGTTTTCTCCACGTGAAGTGTCTCCATCCAAAACCCGTTCCTACACAATCAAAGGTGAGTTTTATGATCATTTCATGTTATTTAGAATATTGAATGGTTGAAAGACTTAGATTATGAAAGAAGGTAGAACATTGGAGCTCAATTGTGAAATAATGGTATTCTTGAATAGTTGTTTTACATGAATCATAATTCTTGAGATGTTATGAGTATAATCTTGTTATAAATGATATTAAGAATGTTGGAGAAGCATTATATGTGAATGAATACGACGTTGGGTGATGGACATGGTTATGGATGACCTTGAGAGGAAATTTTGAAGAATTGAAGGAACTTTTCGAAGTTAGTGATTATGGTATTATGAATGTTGTTATTGATGTTTGGGAGCTGATATATCATACGGAGGAACTTGTAGAAACGAGGAAATGCTGCCCAATTTTCATTAGATTTAGCTTAAGTATATTTCCGATTATCTAATTCCAGCACGAATTCTCTTGAATGTAGAATCGCAAACTTGGAAGGAAGCATTTAGTCGGCAAGTTAGAAAGGCGAAAAGGTATGTCAGGCTAGTCCTTTCTTTTTATAAGGCATGATTCCTATGACATGACTCCCTTTATCTTTCTATGACTTTCTTACATCCCGGAAACTATGAGTCAATGTTTATGAAGAGCTTCTCATGAGATAAAGATAAGAGATATGTTACGAATATGATAATGATGATGATGAGTCTAAGTCTAGAAATTCTAAAGCTCATGATATGATATTTCTACGAAGCTAATGATCCTCATACGATTCATTAATTTTATTCATTGTTGTTACACTCACCTTATAATGCTAGTTCCTTCAAGGTAAAGTATGATGATTATGTCTACTCCATAATGGAATCGGGGGTTCTCGACCTTACGTCACCCCGATAGAGTTATAACTTATCCTTGAGTTTTTATGCATGCTTTATGATAAGTATATGATGATGAGATTACACCGTGCCTATATGGCCGGGTAGACACCGCTAAGGCGGGCGGCATATACACCATGTCTAGAGGGCATGGGCAGACACCACTAGTGGGCGGCATGAGATGGTTACCCCGGACGCGGGCTAATGATGATCACACCGTACCTATATGATCGGGCAGCTTATATATATATATATATATATATATATATATATATACATATATGATATTGTTATGATGTAAGTTAGCATACATTACTCAGTCTTAAGTGACATTCAGTTACAGGTTGTTTCCTTACTTGATGTTCCCTTATTTCTTCGATATGTTATTATTGTTCACGCCTTACATACTCAGTACAATGTTCGTACTGACGTCCTTTCTTTTTGGACACTGTGTTCATGCCCACAGGTAGATAGGGAGGTGGCCCAGATTCCTAGAAGCTGCTCAGCAGGTTTACAGGAGCACTCCTTTATTCGGGAGGTGCCATTTTTAAGATATTATTTTGTGTATATATTTGGGCACGACGGGGTCCTGTCCAGTCTTTATGTCTAGCACTCTAGTAGAGGCTTGTATCCCATGATGACTACATTGTACATTCTTGTATATAATTTTTGTAGCCGTGAGGGCCTATGAATATTTATGCAATGTTTGAAGGGTATATGTGTTCAGGTAGGTTGTGATGATTAGCATAATGAGTGGTGCTCGGTAGTCAGCTTCGGGTACCTGTCATGGCCCCCTAATCGGGTCGTGACAAAAGTGGTATCTAAGCAGTTTCGTCCTAGGGTGTATCTACGAGCCGTGTTCAGCAGAGTCTCATTTATGAGTGTGAAGCGCACCACACTTATAAACAAGAGGCTGCGAAGCATTTAGGAAAAATTACCATTCTTCTTCTTATTAGATCGTGCCATAGAGTGATGTTATAAGATTGCTTTCCTCTAATTGTGTGATATGATTTCAGCGATGCCGGTTAAGAGAAAAGCCACAACCGCCCAGAAGTGCAAGGCTACGACAGAAAGGCGGATGGAAAGGGAGCCACCAACAAATATAGAAGAAGGTGAATCTCATAATAAGGTTCCATCCAATACCTCTCACACTACGCCTATTCTAGAAGAATAAGAGGGGGCTTCAGCTCTGGCTCCTATTCCTCCAGTACCTCTACCGGGTGCTTCGGGTCAACAATTGACTAAAGCTATTCAGTTATTGACAAAGATAGTTTCCACTCAGGGTCAGCGGCAGAGTACGGGTTCAGGTGACAGGGCGACTAGTGCTAGAGCCCGTGATTTCATGAGTTTAAATCCTCCAGAATTTTTTGGGTCAAAGCCGGACGAAGACCCACATGGTTTTATTGATGAGATGCTAAGAACGTTGAGAATCATCCATGCCTCCGATACTGAATCCGTGGAGTTGGCATCTTATAGACTCTGGGATGTGGCGGTTCTTTGGTATAATAACTAAATATCTTCAAGAAAGGAAAATGCACCTCCCCCAGTATGGCAAGAATTCTTAGATGCTTTCATCCGCCATTATTTGCCACCCGAGGTTCGTCGGGCTAGAGTTGATAACTTCTTGAATTTGAAGCAACGGAATATGAGTGCCCGGGAGTATAGCCTTCACTTTAATTCATTGGAAAGGTATGCTCTGACTATGGTGGCTGACATGAGAGATTGAGTACATAGGTTTGTGAGTGCCTTGGGGCCACATTTGTTCAAAGACTGTTTGACAGCATCACTCCAGGAGGGGATGAATATTTCCCGTATTCAAGCTCATGCTCAGAACTTAGAAGAGTAGCAATAGCCGCAGAGGGGTGAGCATGGTATTGACAGAGGACAGAGCAAGAGGGTCAAATCTACCAGTGATAGTAGTAAGTATAGGGGGGGTCAGCGGCAACATTATTCTAGCTATTCTAGCCAGTCCGCGACGTGTGCACCTCCTCAGTTTATGGGTAGGAGATTTGATCGCTCTATTTATTTTGGTCGGGGTCAGAGTTCGAGAGACTCAGGTTCTCAGTTTGGAGGTGATCCTAGCCAGCGGAGACCACCAGTGCCGCGATTTAGCCAGTGCGATAGATTACATTCCGGTCAGTGTCGCCGAGGTTCAGATGCTTGCTATGCTTGTGGTCAAGTTGGGCATATGATGCGAGATTGTGCATCGTTGAGTGGTAGAGTTGGGGCTCAGCCCACAGGATCCGCAACCGATTCTTCCTCATCTATGCGCCCGATAGGGCAGACTTCCCAGATTCCAGCAGGTCGTGATAGGGGCAGAGGGGGAGCATCCAGTTCAGGTGTTACCCAGTCCCGTATTTATGCCTTGGCCGGACAACAGGATCTTGAGTCCTCTCCAGACGTGGTTATAGGTATACTATCCATATTCTCTCATGACGTTTATACTTTGATTGATACAGGTTCCACGTTGTCTTATATTACTCCCTATATTGCTAGTCCTGTTGGGGTGAAACCCGAGCCAATTAAACCTTTTGAGGTATCTACTCCAGTTGGTGATCCAGTAATAGCCAGGCAAGTGTATAAAAATTGTGTGATTGTGGTATGTGATCGTCAAACTACAGCTGATTTGATTAAACTAGAAATGTTAGATTTTGACGTGATTATGAGTATGGATTCCTTGGCATCTTGTTATGCTAATGTTGATTGTAGAATGAAAATACTTCTATTCTAATTGCCGGGAGAACCCACACTTGAATGGAAAGTCAATACAGCGTCCCCAAGAGGTAGGTTTATTTCCTACCTTAAGGCAAGGAAGATGATCGCCAAAGACTATATTTATCATCTAGTCCGACTTCATGACACCAAATCAAAGCCACCGACCTTTCAATCTGTCCCAGTAGTAAATGAATTCCTGGATGTATTCCAGATGAACTCCCAGGCCTTCCTCCAAAAAGAGAGATTGACTTCGCCATTGATGTGTTACCGGATACTAAACCAATATCTATTCCTCCTTACAGAATGGCTCCTGCAGAATTGAAAGAGCTAAAGGCACAATTGAAAGATTTACTTGAGAAGGGATTCATTAGGCCCAGTTCATCACCGTGGGAAGCACCTATCCTATTTGTGAGGAATAAAGATAGTTCCCTACGGATGTGCGTTGACTATAGGCAATTGAACAAGGTGACGATAAAGAATAAATATCCCCTTCCAAGAATTGATGATTTATTTGACCAATTACAGGGTGCCAAATGGTTTTTCAAAATTGATCTAAGATCGTGGTATCACCAAGTGAGAGTTGGAGAAAAGGACATTCCCAAAACAGCTTTCAGAACGAGATATGGCCACTATTAATTTCGGGTGATGTCATTTGGGTTGACAAATGCTCCGGCGGTGTTTATGAATCTGATTAATAATGTATTTAGGCCCTTTCTATACCTATTTGTGATCGTTTTCATCGACGACATCTTAGTATATTCTCGGTCAGAAACAGAGCATGCAGACCATTTGCGTATTGTCCTTGGAATTCTTCGAAATCGAGAATTGTATGCAAAATTTTCAAAATGCGAGTTTTGGCTAAATTCTGTGACTTTCCTGGGCCATATTATCTCAGCTGATGGCATTCGAGAGGACGTTCAAAAGATTGAGGCGGTGAATACTTGGCCAAGGCCTACAACACCTACAGAAGTTCGTTGTTTTCTAGGATTGGCAGGTTACTATAGAAGATTTATGGAAGGGTTTTCCTCTATTTCAGTACCAATAATGAAGCTAACTCAGAAATAAGTAAAATTTCAATGGACTAATGCTTGTGAACGTAGTTTGTAGGAGTTAAAGGATAGATTAACTTTAGCCTTAGTCCTGACACTCCCAGAAGGGCCCGATGGTTATGTTGTGTATTGTGACTCCTCTGGTGTTGGGTTAGGTTGTGTGTTGATGCAGCACGACAAATTCATTGCCTATGCTTCAAGGCAATTGCGGAAACATGAAAAGAACTATCCGACCCATGATCTTGAATTGGTGGCAGTTATCCATGCGCTAAAAATGTGAAGACATTACTTGTATGGTGTATATGTTGATATTTATACGGATTACAAGAGTCTCCAATATATTTTCAAGCAAAAGGATTTGAATCTACGATAGAGGCGGTGGTTAAAACTATTGAAAGATTATGATGTGAGCATTCTGTACCACCCCAGAAAGGCGAATGTAGTAGTTGATGCACTTAGCCGCAAAATCAATGGGTAGTATATGTGAGGTCCCTCCAGAGAAGAAAGAATTAATCTTTGAGCTTCACCAGCTAGCTAGTTTCGGAGTTCGCCTAATTGATTCGGGCAATGCAAGAGTTGGTATTCGCAACCTAATTGTTTCGTCTTTAGATATAGAGGTGAGAGAGCGCCAATACAAAGACCCTCAGTTGAGTCACTATAGAGATACACTTCCTGAGAAAGAGAAGTCGCCATTTGAAATTTCTGCATATGGAGTTCTTAGATACCGAGACAGGCTATGCGTCCCAAATGTTGTCGGGCTACGTCATCGGATTCTAGAAGAAGCTCATTACTCTCGGTATTTCATTCACCCAGGAGCGACGAAGATGTATCACTACCTCAAATTAATGTATTGGTGGGATGGAATGAAGAAAGACATAGCAGAATTTGTAGCTCAATGCCCCAATTGCCAACAAGTGAAAATTGAGCATCAAAAGCCAGGAGGATTATTGCAAGCGATGGAAATTCCATCCTAGAAATGGGAAGTTATTAACATGGATTTCATTGTAAGTTTTCCTCGTTCTCGGCGAAAATATGACTCCACGTGGGTGATTGTTGACAGACTCACGAAATCAGCTCATTTTCTTCTAGTCAGAACCACATATTCAGCAGAAGATTATGCAAGGCTATATCTTAAGGAGATAGTGCGACTTCATGGTGTTCCGATATCTATTATCACAGATAGAGGAGCACAATTTACTGCTAAATTCTGGAAGTCCTTTCAAGAAGGTTTGGGTACTCAAGTAAGGCTTAGCACAGCGTTTTATCCACAAACTGATGGGCAAGCCGAATGCACTATTCAGACCTTGGAAGATATTTTACGGGCATGTGTGCTAGATTTGGGTGGTAGTTGGGATGACCACTTCCCTCTTATTGAATTTGCATACAACAACAACTATCATTCCAGTATTCTGATGGCCCCATATGAAGCCCTATATGGAAGAAAGTGCTGATCCCCAATTGGGTGGTTTGAAGTAGGAGAGGTACAACTAATAGGTTCCGAGTTGATTCAACAAGCAGTGGGAAAGATCAAGGTTATCAGAGACCGATTGTTGACAGCCCAAAGTTGCCAAAAATCATATGCGGAAAATCATCGGTGAAACTTAGAATTCCAAGTTGATGATTGGGTGTTCCTGAAGGTATCACCGATGAAAGGCGTGATGAGATTTAGGAAGAAGGGAAAACTAAGTCCTTGATAAATTGGACCTTATAAGATTGTCCGCAAAATAGGACAAGTAGCTTATGAACTGGACTTACCCCAGAGCTTAAATTTGTTCATTAAGTGTTCTGTGTATCAATGCTCCGAAATTGTGTCGGAGATCCCACTAAAATCGTGCCGGTAGACGATGTTCAAGTGACGGAAAAATTGACTTATGAAGAGGTACCCATTGCTATATTAGACAGGCAAGTACGAAAACTTAGAAATAAAGAGGTAGCCTCAGTTAACGTCTTGTGGCGAAACAATAATCAAGAAGAAATGACTTAGGAGGCGGAAGAAAATATGAGATCCAAGTATCCGCAATTGTTTCCACCCCCGGAAGAGATTCAAGATGAGACATCAATATTTTGAGGTATGTAATGCTTTCCTTTTAATGCTTTTGGCCGTGTGTGGCCATATTTTTCATGCTATTGTGTTGTAGCCCTGTGAGGCATTGTTATTATGGGCTATTGTGATAGGATGGTAGTGCCATATTATTGGGGAAACTCTGGCGAAATTTCTGTAGGATTCCCGAGAACTTAACGTTCGAGGACGAATTTTTTAAAGAGGGGAAGAGTGTTACACCACGGAAAATTTTAGGTTGTCATGTGGTAGGGAGACTAACGCAGGGTGAGATGTATGCGATGTCCCTACAAGTAAAAAAGGTTACTTAACGAATCTAATTAAGGTTCCAAAGACGTTCGAGGCAAGAGAAGAAAGTTCGTTAAAGAATGTAAAGTATAAGTAGTGTTTGGAAAGGGGTTTGCAAAGTACCGGGCAAATGTTGATTTAATAACGTCATAAGGAGAAGTTTAACGCTCCTTAGATTGTTAATAAAGTGTTAAACAAGTGCTAAGAAGGTGCATAAGGATTGGAGATCAAACGAAACAACGGAAGTAATTTCAGAAAAGTGGAGTTATACGACCATTTATACGGTCCGTATAACTTTATACGGTCCGTATAATGGTCCGTATAACCCAACAAAATGGAGATTTCCCTAATGGTGAAATACGGACACTTATACGGACCGCATAAGGGTCCGTATAAGTCTTAATGGGCTGAATAATTTCCAAGTATAAATACATGCTCCTACCTTTAATTTTTCATTCTTCTCACTTCTCCACTTCTCTCAAGAACTCTAGAAGGTTCTACATATTTCATTAGAATAAATCCAAGGCAATTCAAGGATCAACATCATTAATCCAAGGATATCAAGTGCAAGGAAGCTTTTTGGGGTTGCTAGAAGTCAAGAATTTCTTTGGAAGAGGAACTAGGGTTTTCTCCAAGTGAAGTGTCTTCATCCAAAACTCGTTCCTACACAGTCAAAGGTGAGTTTTATGATCATTTCATGTTAATTAGAATATTGAATTGTTGAAAGACTTAGATTATGAAAGAAGGTAGAATATTGGAGCTCAATTGTGAAATAATGGTATTCTTGAATAGTAGTTTAACATGAATCATAATTCTTGAGATGTTATGAGTATAATCTTGTTATAAATGATATTAAGAATGTTGGAGAAGAATTGTATGTGAATGAATACGACGTTGGGTGATGGCCATGGTTATGGATGACCTTGAGAGGAAATTTGGAGAATTGAATAATGTCGAACTTGTCGAAGTTAGTGATTATGGTATTATGAATGTTGTTATTGATGTTTGGGAGCTGATATATCATATGGAGAAGGTTTTAGAAACAAAGGAAATGTTGCCCAATTTTCGTTAGCTTTAGCTTAAGCTTAAGTATATTTCCGATTATCTAATTCTAGCACGAATTCTCTTGAATGTAGAATCACGAACTTGGAAGGAAGCGTTTAGTCGGCAAGTTAGAATGGCAAAAAGGTATGTGAGGCTAGTCCCTTCTTTTTCTAAGGCATGATTCCCTTGACATGACTCCCTTTATCTTTCCATGACTTTGTTACATCCCGGAAACGGTGAGTCAATGTTTATGAAGAGCTTCTCATGAGATAAAGATAAGAGATATGTTACGAATATGATAATGATGATGATGAGTCTAAGTCTAGAAATTCTAAAGGTCATGATATGATATTTCTGAGAAGCTAATGATCCTTATACAATTCTTTAATGTTATTCATTGTTGTTACACTTATAATGCTAGTTCCTTCAAGGTGAGGCATGATGATTATGGCTACTCCATAATGGAAGCGGGGGTTCTCGACCTTACGTCACCCCGATAGATTTATAGCTTATCCTTGAGTTTTTATGTATGCTTTATGATAAGTATAAGAGGATGAGATTACACTGTGCCTATATGGTCGGGCAGACACCGCTAAGGTGGGCGGCATACACACTTGATATGATGTAGTTATGATGTAAGTTAGCATGCATTACTCAGTCTTAAGTGACAGTCAGTTACAGGTTGTTTCCTTACTTGATGTTCCCTTATTTCTTCGATATGTTATTATTGTTCACGCCTTACATACTCAGTACAATGTTCGTACTGACATCTTTTCTTTTTGGACGTTGTGTTCATGCCCACAGGTAGACAGGGAGGTGGCCCAGATTCCTAGGAGCTACTCAGCAGGTTTACAGGAGCACTTTTTTACTCCGGAGGTGCCATTTTTGAGATATTATTTTGTGTATATATTTAGGCACGACGGGGTCCTGTCCCGTCCTTATGTCTAACACTCTAGTAGAGGCTCGTAGATACGTATATGTGGGTAGTAGATGTCCCATGATGACTATATTTTACGTTCTTGTATATCATTTTTGCAGCCGTGAGGCCCAATGTATATTTATGCAATACTTGAAGAGTATATGTGTTCAGGTCGGTTATGATGATTAGCATAATGAGTGGTGCTCGGTAGTCAGCTCCGGGTACCAATCATGGCCCTCTAGTCGGGTCGTGACACGCGTGCTACAGTAACTGCTACAGTACCGACTTGCTACAGTACCGTTACAGTGACCCGACCTGAATTTGACCCCCTATATAAAGGGTAAAAAACCTTTTTTCACCAGATTTTGTCCAAAAAAAAAACAGCAATCAGAAGAGGGAGTGAAGGTATCAAAAAGTGCGCAATTTTCAAGGGGCGGAATATTAGTTTAGGTCCGTGATTGTAGTCTTGTTTTGCGGTGGATTCGGTTTGGATTCTAGGCGAACACTGAAGATATTGCTGTCCTAGTAAGAATAAGGTATTAATCCCCCCCCCCCCCCCCCTATTGATATTGTTTTAGGTTTACTTGCGGAAATAGAGCGATTAAATAGCCGTATAATGGAGTAGTTGGTTGAAACATTGGATAAACATCATATGAGATGTCTTATGGAGTATGTTGATGTTAGTGATGATGTTGTTGTAGTTGTCATTGTTGTTGTTGGTGGTTGTTAGTAATTGTGATTTCGGGCTAGGGATATAAACTGGGGGAGGTGCTGCCGACATTTCGGCAGATTCTAAGAAGAGTTAACTTAAAGGCTTAAGATTAGCACGTGATAACGAGTCTAACAATAGTATGAATTCCCTTGATTGTAGATTTGCGAGTTCGAGAAGTAGAAGTTATGCGAATAGATAAGCTTCATGGTATGTAAAGCTATCCCTTCTTTCTTCTTTGGCATGAATTACATAAAATGAGCAAACGACGAACATACATGACTCCAATGAACTCTAGTTGTCAGTAGTACTTGACATGACAGTTGTCTTTGATTCTCAAGTGTTGGTTCATTCTAATTATTTTCTTGAATCCCAAATGATAATTCATCTTGTACATGATTGCTCGTATGATTCATTTTGTACATGATTGCTTCTATTACTCGTGCACAGTTTCATTGCATATTTCACCGAGTCCCTCACTAGAGGGTCGGGTACATATTATATTTCACCGAGTCCCATAATGTGCCGGGTACGTATTATATTTCACCGAGTCCCATATGGGCCGGGTATGGTATATTATATTTCACCGAGTCCGGTATGGGTTGGGTACGTATTATATTTCACTGAGTCCCATAATGGGCCAGGTATGTATTATATTTCACTGACTCCCATAATGGGCCGAGTACGTATTATATTTCACCGAGTCCCATAATAGGCCGGGTACGGTATATTATATTTCACCGAGTTCCATAATGGGCCTGGTACGTATTATATTTCACCAAGTCCCATAATGGGCCGGGTATGGTATACAGAGTATATATAAGCATGACTCGCCACATAAGGTACAAATACATTGGTATCCTTTGATTATCATACTTATCTCATGTCATCTTTTCACTCAGTCATGATCTTTAGTACTGTGCTTCATGCTTTACATATTTAGTACATTTTCCGTACTGACCCCTTTTCTTCGGGGGCTGCGTTTCATGCCCGCAGGTACAGACACTCAGTTTGGTGGTCCTCCAGCCTAGGACTTCTAGTCAGCTGCTTGGAGAGCTCCATTGTTCCGAAGCTTGAGTCATTTTGGTACAGATCCTTTTGACATAGACTTATGCATAGTCAGGGGTACGGCGGGCCCCTGACCCGTCAGATGTCACTGTTATACTCTCAGAGGTATGTAGAGACATGCGTGGGTTGTATATGTGTTTGGTTAGCTATATCGACGTAGTTCGTTTTGGATATTCCCGTATATAGTGGCAACCTTGTCGGCTTGCATATTTTGTTATGTTTTGGTTAGCTGTGACTCTTCGGGAGACAGGTTCACTCTGATATATGACACTACGAGTCTACATCACACTTTTACAAATTTTCATATTGTAATTATTATCAGTCTGATTATATCAGTCTGGTTGGAGATCCTTTTTAATTTGAAGGGAGATGCATTACGAGAATTTATTGGGACCCATTAGATCTTCAACTTGTTCTAGGTCATGCGATAAAGGTCACTCAGTAGGGTGGATGTGATCGTACCAGCACTAATGCAGCGGATCCTATTATCACTCCAAGGTTAAGTGTGCTGGGGTGAGAGTAATACTAAGATGGGTGACCCTCTGGGAAGTATATTAAGAGTCCTACAAATTCAGACATAAGAGACAGACGAGAAGCTAGAGTAGCCTAAGGGAAATTGGAGTATGTGGAGTGGTTGGAAACCCCGAAAGATAACGAAGGATGAGGCAGACTAGACCTGAAAAGAGAAAGAAGATGCATCACAGCTCTATAATTAGGATGAGTTCGAATAGTATTTGGAAGTACCTTGCAAGCGAGGCGTTAGTAAACATATATATGTGTATGTCTGACATCCCATATGTGGCTACGCCAACCGGTATGTGTGTCCCAGCAATTGATGTTGCAATATATTGAAGGAATTAATCGAACAGGGTTGTGAAGTTCAAGTGACAAATGTTACAAGGTAAATTGATGTTATTTTCACTATAGGTTAGAGTTGGAAAGTCCTAATGCAATAACATCAGGGAAAGGAAGAAAGTGCGTATATAGAAAGTAAAGTGTAAGAAATGGAGGGTGAGTGAAGCTTCCAAGAGAGACGACGGGCAAGGCAAGGGACTATTTGGATAAAAATTCAAAGGTAGGCATGCGAAAAGGATAAAGTATGGTAGTGTGAAACAAAAGATGAATGTGTGGGGTCATAAAACAGACTTCGATAGGTGGGACTAAAGGATAGTAATCACAGATAGAGATGTGAAGTAAGAGAGAGAATGATCAGGCCTTGCAACGATACGAAGAGATTTCTAGCTCTAGAGAGGTGTATAAAGGGATAAATGTGTAGTCATACTGACACGATTTCCTCAGAAACGGAGAAGCTTCCATAGAAGATGATTTAAAAATAGAATAGATTTGCTTTTAAAGGAGTATTTCACGAACTTCAGGGTAAATAACAAGTGGAAAAGGGCGCTCGAGGAGGAAAGAACATAAGAAAGGTTTGAGGATGAAAGCAGGAAAGGTACCCTAATGGGCTGGTCAAAAGGAGAGGAGAGAAGAAGAAGGGAAGAAAATAAAAATTGAGCAATCACCAAGGACAAGCGAGAGGGTAATGTGCTAACAAAGCTAACCGGGATGTAGTACATCAAGGACATGGGATGAGGATAAGGAATACCAAGATTCGATTATAAACGAAATAGAAGGATGTATGGGAAATATTCATGAGTATGGACTAGCCTTGGCGGCAGGAAGGAGAAGAAAGAAGAGCGTATATTTGCAAGGATTTCATGACACGAACAAGAAGTGGCAGAACACTGGAAGAACTACAACGCATAGGTGGGACGCAAATAAGTAGTCAAGGAAAATTTCGGATAAGTGAGATAAGTGAATAAAAGGATTGATAGTGGATGTGGAAGAGTGTAGCATATTAACTCTCAATGATATATTGTAGACATAAATTGAGACCGGAAACTCAGAGTAAGAAGAATTTCAATGATAATAGTTATGGAGGAAGACGAGGGATAAAAAGAGCAAAGTGTGACCAAACGTTCCGTAAAATATTTTGATGGATACCAATGTTCCCATTAACCCATTGATTCGGGAAATGTTCAGTCATAAAAGGGTAGAAGTAGAAGGGCCTTAAAGAAGGCAGCGAGAATGGATCTGTAATGCATAAGCGCTTCGTTTAAATGCAAGTCCCTCGATTAGCAAAAAGGAAAATAAGTCCAGCTATACGATGAGAGAATTACGGTATTACAAGAGACCAAAAGAGTTGGAGGATCGTTAGGCTAGGATGATAACTACTGATACTCAGGAGTTACTAGTGTATAAAAACACCCTTAACAAGGGGGGAAGAGCAGATCTAGTCCTGAAACGAGTAATGGCATTTTCAAAATTTCAAGGAAAGAAAGATGTTAGCTTAAAGAGGCCAAAATTCGGGATGCAGTGGCATATCAAGAATGCATTAAGAGGGAGCAAGAACGAATTAAAGATAAGCATACCACAAAGCAGGTATGAAAAGGAAATAAAATGGATCAAGAGAATACTTCATGCGGACGTGAGATATGACATGTCTAGACCAGGGAAATTTGTGTTGCACCTAAATAGGCAGTGATGTATCCTAAAGAGTAATAAAGAGATTAAGAAAGCTCTACAAGCTAACCACAAAGAGAATGACGAAATGGATGATGAGTACAAAGGACACTTTGGGTTACAACGGGAGAAAATCTTGATATTAAAGGAAAAAATATGAGAATCTTAATAAAAGGAGTAACAATAAGCAGGGTGGCGATCTCTAAAAGAGGGGAAGAATGATGTGGGTGCAGATAGAGAGGCAACAGCGTCACCAGAAATTAGAAACTATATCACGGGTCACTAACGAGATTGAGCATAAGGGTATGTATTATAGAATATATGAACCATCAGCGTAAGGTTGTGCCCCACAAATGGGAATGGACATACCAGAAAGCCAACAAGGAATGACAACTAACTAAGTGATCACTGGAATGAGGAAGTCAAGGGTAAGTATACCATACCGATGTTGGAAAAGAAGCTGTGGTAAAGTGAGAATTGCCCTAACTTTATAATTATAAGTTATATTGCAAGATTTGAGGCAAGGGAATTAAAGGGAGAGTTTGAAAAGAACTGGAAGATATTGTGAGCTATAGACTAGTTTGAACTATGATTATTGGTTCATCGCAATATATAATCCTGCTACGAGGAACAATAAAGATGGTGATGGAACATTAGGAATGTACGTATTTAAGAAATTGTATTGAGGATATGGTTATAGCTGATCATGGAATGGAATTAAGACGGATGGTTGAAGAAACGTAACCATTAAGAGTAAGGATTTTTCAGTAGCATAGTAACGCTGAACAAGCAACAGGACATTAGTATAAGAAAATTTATAATGAATCGGAAAGCTTGGTTGATGAATTAGGAAGGGATAATCTAGCACGTATCTAAGCTCTACAAGTACAAGTAGGGATAGCCAAGATAGCATCGGAGGAGTCAACAAAATAAAGCGTTGTATTCGAGTAAGGGAGTTATCCATTAATAAAGAAATGAGGAACGAACAGGAAGGACGCTCGCAGGACAACGAGTAGCTGTGGCGTGGCTAGTTAAACCACAGGAATGAAGACAGAATGAGAACGGCATACTAGCTAACTTGTATACATGAGGATTGAAGACTGTACGACTCACAAATGAATTTGATAAAGGGCTAAGAAAGAACAGGACGAAACTGACCAAATTATAGTATAAGTATATGGTAATAAAAAATAAATCAATGAGGATACTGAGGATCGGTGCACTACAACATTCAAGGATGAATGTTTTTAAAGGGGGAAGGATGTTACACCCCGTATCTTCGAAGAAGCACTTATCAAATTTGAAACATAAGTACGTTAAGTTATGGTTAAGTAAAACCACTTTGGAATATAAGGAAAAAGAATTATTAACTATATTTAATGAGTGAAGGACGTATATAAGATATACCGGAAGGTTTTATAAGGAAGTGAGTGGAAGAAATGGAGTAGTACGACTTTGGAGAAAGGATAGGTAAAGTTTTGTGTGAAAATTTTGGTCCAACTTGAGCAACGAAAATCTCTTAGCATATGAAGTGTTTTGAAGTGAAACAAAGGCCTAAAATGAACTTCGTCCAGTCTAGTTTCCAACGCAATAAACCACTCATTGATAAGATATCGGAGAAGAGAATTATGGACGTTACAAGTTCGGCTGACAGAGTAGAAATGCGTGCTACAGTAACCGACTTGCTACAGTACTGCTACAGTGACCACGACCCAAATTTGATCCCCTATATAAAGGGTAAAACCCCTTTTTTCACCAGATTTTGTCCAAAAAAAAAATAGAAATCAGAAGAGGGAGTGAAGGTATCAAAAAGTGAGTAATTTTCAAGTGGCGGAATATTAGTTTAGGTCCGGATAGCGCGTGGTTGTGATTGTAGTCTTATTTTGCGGTGGATTCGGTTTGGATTCTAGGTGAACACTGAAGATATTGCTATCCTAGTAAAAATAAGGTATGAATCCCTTCCTATTGATATTGTTTTAGGTTTACTTGCAAAAATAGAGCGATTAAATAGCTGTATAATGGAGTAGTTGATTGAAAAATAGGATAATCATCATATGACATGTCTTATGGAGTATGTTGATGTTGTTTTTGTTGTCATTGTTGTTGTTGTCGGTCATTGGTAACTGTGATTTCGGGCTAGGGATATAAACTGGGGAGGTGCTACCGAAATTTCGGCATATTTTAGGAAGAGTTAACTTAAACGCTTAAGATAAGCACGTGATAACGAGTCTAACAATAGTATGAATTCCCTTGATTGTAGATTTGCGAGTTCGAGAAGTAGAAGTTGAGCGAATAGATAAGCTTCAAGGTTTGTAAAGCTATCCCTTCTTTCTTCTTTGGCATGAATTACATAAAATGAGCAAACGACAAACGTACATGACTCCAATTAACTCTAGTTCTCAGTAGTACTTGACATGACAGTTGTCTTTGATTCTCAAGTGTTGGTTCATTCTAATTATTCTCTTGAATCCCAAATGATAATTCATCTTGTACATGATTGCTCGTATGATTCATTTTGTACATGATTGCTCATATTACTCATGCACAGTTTCATTGCATATTTCACCGAGTCCCTCACTAGAGGGCCGGGTACGTATTATATTTCACCGAGTCCCATAATGGGCCGGGTACGTATTATATTTCACCGAGTCCCATATGGGCCGGGTATGGTATATTATATTTCACCGAGTCCGATAATGGGCCGGGTACGTATTATATTTCACTGAGTCCCATAATGGGCCGGGTACGTATTATATTTTACTGAGTCCCATAATGGGCCGGGTACGTATTATATTTCACCGAGTCCCATAATGGGCCGGGTACGGTATATTATATTTCACTGAGTACCATAATGGGCCGGGTACGTATTATATTTCACCGAGTCCCATAATGGGCCGGGTACGTATTATATTTCACCGAGTCCCATAATGGGCCGGGTACGTATTATATTTCACCGAGTCCCATAATGGGCCGGGTACAGTATATTATATTTCACCGAGTCCCATAATGGGCCGGGTACAGTATACAGAGTATATATAAGCATGACTCACCACATAAGGTATAAATGCATTGGTATCCCTTGATTATCATACTTATTGTTGTATCCCGTATTTTTGAACGTCAGATTATTTGCTGAGATGGGACCCACACATCGAGATTTTTTTGGGACATCTGAAAACTCATATGAATCACATATGAGAAGTTAAACACAACTCAAGAAGGACCCTTGGGCCAAATCAAAGTGGAAGTCCTCCAAACGAATATTTTAAGAAAACGTTTTCGGGTGATCTGACTTCAAGGGGCAAAAACGGTATTATAAGTTTGAAATTTGGAAAAGTACCAAGAACTAGAAGTTGTAGATAATTGAATTAGCTTTCCAACCAAAGGTCGTGGGTGCCCAGGTGACGTCGGTACAAGGAGATATGAACGTTTTAAGGTCAAAAGGTCAGTGGGCTAGGCCCAACTCGGGACCAAACCGAGTTGGCCAAAAAAAATCAAAAAAAAAAAATAAGGCCCAACCGGCCATGGTTATGGCCCAAGCCCATATTAAATAAAATTTGGTCAATAAATAAGATGACTAAGTCATCTTATTCCACATAATGTTCTAGAAATTTCAAGAAAAGCAAGAACAAGAGAGAGAGGAGAAAAACTTAAGGCCATTTCGGCCAAGAGCAATTTTCATAAGAAAAATTTGCAAAAATTCTCCAAAAATTATTTTCTACCAAGTAAAGGGTGATTAACAAGGTGGAGTTGTTGGAGCAAGAAAAATTCAGAATCATACAAGTTGTCAAGTTGTAGTCAAGTGAGAAGTTGAAGAAGAAAGGTGAGTTTTGATCTTGTTTTATGTGTTATATATGGTTTATATGTGTTGTAGTATGCTAAAATGGATGAAATTCATGAAGGAGAGAAATATAGTATATGGCCGTGTATATATATATATATGTGTGGGAGTCATGCTTCAATTATTTTAATTAGTGTTTAGTTGTTATTGTTGTGAATGATATGTGGAAAATGGAAGTTGAATGAGTTTGGAGAGATTGTAGTGGTGTATACATGTTGGAGCCGTGTGAGTGTGCATGGTATATGTGGCCGTGTATACTTGATGTATAGTCGTGTATATTGGTGAGTTGTGAAAGAATAATGAGCGAGTTGTAATTAATATCTTAATCGTTGTGTTGTAGATGTTATATCGCAAATAAAGACTTGACAAGTTTGGTGAAGTATTGGCAATTGGAAGTTTGTGTAAATTGAAAATAATGTTTTTGTATGGAAGACATGTAATGGTATTACTATGATGTTGTTGGAATATATGTATTATAAGGTTATTGTTGTTTCATTGGAATTGGAGAGTATTGAAGGAGGTAGAATGTTAATTGAAGTGTTGGAATGCACCTTGAATGGAATATGTGAATTTTTAGTGTGATTGTTGAATTATGTTAATAGTTTGGCCGTGTTTGAATTCCCGGATTGTGATTGATGAGAATTTGGCTATGTTGAATGTTGAGAATGGTATATTTACAGAGGAAGTGCTGCCGAAATTTCGGTAGCCAAGTGGTTCCTTAAGATTCTAACTCTAAGTACCCTAATGAAAGTTTGGGTAAATGTGACCAATTTGCAGATTTTGACGAGATTGCAACGTGAATTCGGAATAGCAAAAGAAGCGGAAAGAGGTATGTAAGGCTTCACCCTTCTTTCTATGGCATGTCTTAGTTGAAATAAGTTGGGTACGAGCCTCGGGGACAACTCGGTTCCCCGGAATCCGCACCTAAAGTTTTTCACTTTTTGTTCAATAGAATTGAACTAGAAAGTGTGCCAATTGTTGGAAAAACCTCCTACACCCTTAGAACTTGTATAAATGGGACCCGATTACCCTAAGACCCTCACAAGTAACGCTATGACACGTAACATACGTAAATCGTATACGCTACCTCATCCGGCCCGAGGTGGGCCCGCTACTCTCGGATTTTTCCTTACAGTCTTGCTTGACTTACTTGAAGTGAATCCAAAGGGAACCTTTGATCCCGATTTCGATACCAAATGATAAATACTATGACTCCTCTAACGAGGGCACTTCCATGACGATAATGATAACAATGACGTTAGATAAGAGAATATGCCTATGATACGTACTACCGGAACGACTCTATGACTAAGATGACTAAGCTAAGTATCTTATGTAAACATGAAAATGATAAACTAATTTTTGAATCTTATTTATATTTCCTAGCTATGACTTTATTTTCTAAAAGATTTCAAAGTCTATGAACCGTCATCTATGATGCCCCGATTTCATTCTACGGTTACTTTAATATTATTCCCCGTTGGTAGTCTCACCTTAAAATACTCGTTCCTTCAAGGTGAGGCAAAGCGATCACGAGTATTCTATAATATAATTGGAGGTCACCGACCTTACGTCACTCCGATGACTACATGATTCTTCTTTGGGCTTTCCTGCGTGCCTATGAGACATATGTATATAGGATACGTAAATGCATATAAGACATGTAAATGTATGTAAGATATGTGTATATATTTTTTTAAAACATGCACATGACGAAAGAGCTAGAGCGCTATAGACGCTGATGTACCTACACGACACACGTATATGTATATGATAAAAGAGCTAGAGCGCTATAGACGCTGATATATGTACATGATATATGCATGTGTATACGGGGAAAATGGAGGTAAGGGCAGAGCGTTATGAACGCATATCCACCTGATCAGTTGGCATTACATGATATGATATCGTCCCGGACGCGGGATGTGTATATTTATGGTTAAATGGATCGGCTGCCGATGCCTCGGCAATATGAGATGTCCTATTTTATATGTATATGTATATGAACAAGGAAAGATTCTTAAAGGAAATCTAAGTACGCATAGCACCTGCCAAGGGTATATATATATATATACAGGTTATGTTTCTATCCCAGGACATGTGTTGTAACTCTCTTATGTCATTATGCATGATTCATATTTTCTGTATATTACTATTCATGCCTTACATACTTGGTACACTATTCGTACTGACGTCCCTTCTTGTGGACGCTGCGTTTCATGCCGCGCAGGTCAGCAGACAGGCGGATTTGATCCTTAGAAGCTCTACCAGCAGTGTTGACAGTGCTCCAGTTATTCAGGAGCCTCACTTCCTTGGTACTATTTTATGTATATATATTCGGGCATGGCAGTACTCAGCCCTTTTTATGTATAAGTGTACTACGTCTAGAGGCTCGTAGACAGATATGTACAGTCAGTTAAGTATAGTTAGGTATATGGTGTTTTGGCATGCTAATGTTGATGTATAAGTGATAACGAAGTTTATTAGTCTATGTTCAGAATGACGCCGCTAATGTTAATGTTCAAAAAAAAAAAATGGCTCTGTTTACATGGCTTGCTAAGAGGTAAAGGTAAAACGATAGACAAAGGGTGCTCGGTACAAGTATCGGGTACTCGTCACGGCCTCTAGACGGGTCGTGACAGAAGTGGTATCAGAGCAGTTCGGTCCTAGGGGTTTGTCTACGAGCCGTGTCCAGTAGAGTCTTGTTTATGGGTGTGTAGCGCGCCACACTTATAAACAGGAGGCTACAGGGCATTTAGGAAATGTGACCTTCTTTGCATTCTGAAATCGTGCGATAGAGCTAAGTTTCCAGGCTTCCATATTCCTTTTCCTAAACCTGTGTTATGGTTTCAGTAATGCCGCCGAAGGAAAAGGCTACGATGGCCGAGAAAGCCAAGGGGGTGGCGGCCAGCAGAGTTGAACGGGAGCTAGAAGAAGAAGAATCTCATAATGAGGCTCCCCCTCAGACTGTTCCTGCTCCCCCTGCACCAGCAGAGCAGGAAAGAGTTCCAGCTTCAGCCCTTTCTATGTATAAGTGTACTACGTCTAGAGGCTCGTAGACAGATATGTACAGTCAGTTAAGTATAGTTAGGTATATGGTGTTTTGGCATGCTAATGTTGATGTATAAGTGATAACGAAGTTTATTAGTCTATGTTCAGAATGACGCCGCTAATGTTAATGTTCAAAAAAAAATTGGCTCTGTTTACATGGCTTGCTAAAAGGTAAAGGTAAAACGATAGACAAGGGGTGCTCGGTACAAGTATCGGGTACTCGTCACGGCCCCTAGACGGGTCGTGACACTTATCTCATGTCATCTTTTCACTCAGTCATGATCTTCACTACTGTGCTTCATGCTTTACATATTCAGTACATTTTCCGTACTGACCTCTTTTCTTCGAGGCTGCGTTTCATCCTCGCAGTTACAGACACTCAGTTTGGTGGTCCTCCAGCCTAGGACTTCTACTCAGCTGCTTGGAGAGCTCCATTGTTCCGGAGCTTGACTCATTTTGGTACATATCCTTTTGACATAGACTTATGCATAGTCAGGGGTACGGCGGGGCCCTGACCCTTCAAATGTCGATGTTACACTCTTAGAGGTCTGTAGACATGTGTGGTTTTATATGTGTTTGGTCAACTATATCGACGTAGTTCGTTTTGGATATTCCCGTATATAGTGGCAACCTTGTTGGCTTGCTTATTTTGTTATGTTTTGGTTAGCTGCGACTCCTCGAGAGACAGGTTCACTCTGATATATGACACTACAAGTCTACATCATGCTTTTACAAATTTCCATATTGTCCTTAGTTTCAGTTTGATTATATCTAGGAGGTTCGTATGGGAGTGTCCAGCTCGGGCACTAGTCATAGCCCATCAGTTTAGGCCGTGACATCAGGTTCTGTTAAAGGTTTCACCCATGAAGGGTGTTATGAGGTTTGGTAAGAGAGGAAAGTTGACCCCTAGATACATTGGCCCGTTTGAGATCGTAAATTGTATAGGCGATGTGGCTTATGAGATAGCATTGCCGCCAGGCTTGGCGGGAGTTCACCCGGTTTTCCATGTTTCGATGCTGAAGAGATACCATACCGACGACACCTATATTTTGATTCTATATTGCTTGATGAGAATTTGACTTATGAGGAGGAGCCTATCACAATCTTGGATAGGCTGGTTCGAAAGTTGGGGTCCAAGGAGATTGCTTCTGTGAAGGTGCAATGGAAGCACCGCCCATTGGAAGAGGCTACTTGGGAGACTGAGTCCGATATGCGTAGCTGATATCCCCAGTTGTTCACCGATTCAAGTATTTCCCTATTTTCCTTGTTTACTTGCTCATAGATGAGCAACGGTTCAATTGGTATCTGATGTAACAACCCATTTGGTCGTTGTAGCTCTTTTGGCACTTTCTCCACTTCCGAGCATTGATTGACTAACTTTTGACCCGAGGTTGACTTTGGGCAAACGGACCTTCTTCGGAGTTTCGTCAACTCCGAGAGGTTCGGATGGTTGTTTACAACTTGTATGTATGATTGGTTCGGTTCCCAATGCATTTTGGTGCATTTCGAGACTTTGGATGGGAAATGGCAAATAGGCACGGTGGTTGCCTCGGTCCACAAGACCTCCGTTGGAAGTTTTGAGACCACGAGTGCGTTCGTAGCGAATTTTTGTATAGGTTTAGCTGGTCGAGTTATGAGCAGGTGGACTCGGGAATAACCCGAAAATCTAATTGAAGACTTAGAGAAATTCGAAAAATCTGGTGTCTAGTGCCCGTAATGGCGGCACCAGAGCTGTCCCAACGGCACAGCAATGGCGGTGTGATGACCGCTGGAGCGGTGATGGGTAATATAGGCCATACAGCTGCGCCGGTAGCGCCGCCGCCGTGGCGGCGTCGGGCAGTGACATTTCATTAAATGTGTCTGAAATAAGTCTTAGACCCTCATTATTTCATATCTCGATATTGGAGCTTAGAGAAACTGTTCTTGGAGATAATTTGAAGAGATTCTTGGTGGTAAACCTTGCCCAATCCATGAATCTTCCTTAATCATAATCATCTTAGAATTCCCCCTTCCCTTTTACAATCCCTTAGAGTTGGAGTTTGAAGAAGGGTTTTGGGAGATTTTCCCTTAGGGTCCTACATGATAAATAGATGATGTTGATGATAACTTGATGAATCTAAGCTTAGTAATCATATATCCTTCACTTTTAATGTTGAATTTAGGATTTGGAGTATTAGGGTTCATACCCAATCTGGGGGTTTTTACTAGAAATCAGATTTGGGGTAATTCTTGAGCTAAATTAACAATTAATGATGTGGTTATGATTACCTAGGATTCAATTTGGTATTTTACCCATGAAATTCCCATTTCTCCCTTGTGGGCCAGTTTCCCCAAATTTCTAAGGTTAAAATAGACCTAATTGATATCATAGCAATATTGGTATCATTATTCATGATTTCTAATTTTGAATTCAATTATGATTAGACTACTTTAGTTCTGAGCATCAGAGGAAGGGCAAGGTGATAGAGTGACTTGTTGGTGTTGCGGTTCGGTAATCCAGGTAGGTTATAGTTTACCTTTGGTGAGACTTAGTATAGTGAATCACATATTTAGTTTATGATGTTAGAGACAAAATGTGAACCTTCGGGTGTGAAGTTGCGATGAATATTGCCTTTGGTTGGGCCCTGATGTGTGTTGGGACTAGTCACCCCGTTATATGTGTTTGATTATTTAATTGTGTTGGCCTGATGCCATGTGTAGTTGGTAGATAACGAATGATGCTTGTTGTCCTGATTCGGATAGGATTGACATACCCATGGTTGGCATTTGTACTTTGACACATTATTGGCCTACCTACTGTTGGTACTTGAGTTATTGATATATGTTGGCATACCCACTGTTGGTATTGTAATGTGATACATTGTTGGCGTACCTCGTTGAGGTACTGTCAAGACCCAACCCCGTGGGCCATGACTAGTGCCCGAATTGGACACCCGTATACGAACTTGTTACATTTAATCAAACTGAATCTATGAATAATATGGAAACTTGCAAAAGAACTCCAACGGTTCATATCGTCGTCATGTATGTATATTCAGATAAACTGTCTCCTGAGGAGTCACAACTGATCAAATCACAAAACGATACGCAAACCGACAAGGCTGCCACTACTCATCTATATCATGTCATGTGCAAGCCGACAAGGTTGCCATTACAGACAAATATATCAATAGCACAACGTATAGACACAACTGAACAGAACTTGTACATAACCCACACATATGTCTACAGACCTCTAAGAGTCTCGATAGCAAATATATGACGGGACAGGGCCCCGCCGTACCCCTGGATGAACATATACATATACATCATAAGATCCGAAGCAAAGGTCTAGACTCCGGAATAACGGAGCTCTCCAAAACAGCTGAGTAGAAGTCCTATGCTGAAGGGTCACCAAACCGACTATCTGTACCTGCGGGCATGAACGCAGCCCCCCGAAGAAAGGGGGTCAGTACGGAATATGTACTGAGTATATAAAACATGAAATATAGTAAAAAGGATCATAACTGAAATATGGAGTACAGAAGACAAGGATAACATCCAAAATACCAAAAAACTTGCCCTTTGAAACATAAATCATGCATGTCAATATCATATATCATACCCGGCCCATTATGGGACTCGGTGACATAATCATATCATCATATATACATATAACGCGTCCCGGCCCTCTAGTGAGGGACTCGGTGAATAAAGTCATCTTTGGCGCTGTAATCACATCACCATATCATCATATCATCACATCATCATATCACCATATATATATATATATATATATATATATATATATATATATATATATATATATATATATATATATATATATAACGTGTCCCAGCCCTCTAGTGAGGGACTCGGTGAACAATGCAGTGAAACTGTGCACGAAAACGTGTCCTGGCCCGGGACTCAGTGAAAGATATATTGAGGCATGCACGAGCAGAATAGTGAGAAACCATATGCAAGTTAAAACACATCTGAGACTCGATAGAATTATCAAAACGAGCCATCATTTGAAAATCAAGGCAATAGTCATATCAAGTACCTTTCGAATATCACTATGCATTATATCAAAAATAGAACTTTTGGAATCGTATACACGTATTAAGACATAATGAAATAGCTTCTTGGAGTCAACAAGATTAGCCATCCTAGTGGCTCTAAGAATAGGAGCTTCTTTGAAATCATACATATACGTCGTCTGTTTGTTTCATAAAGATCATGCCAAAAGAAAGAAGGGACAGCTTTACATACCTGTTAGCGACTATTCGCAAACCCGTTCGCCTTGTCGCTCTTTTAGCCTATTTAATATAAGAGTAACGTTATCGTTAGTAACTATACTTTCTAGTCCATAAATCCGTAGCCCATCGCTTATAGAACCTATTATTTGGCTTATACTTTCTCGTTAAGAGTTTTTTTTTCATTATTTAAGGACTTAACGAAAATCGGGCAACATTTCCCCTATATTCGTCTAGCCCAAATTATCAATTATTCTCCTGTTAACACAGAAATACCAACAACAGAGATATACATATAAAATTCTCACAATTCAGCCCATCACAATTCTTACAACCCAACAACTTTTCTAAATCCATTTCAACCCACGATTTCCTATAACATCAATTTTATGCATTTTCTTACTTCCAATTTCGTCCAATCCAATTTTAATAATTCCAGTACAACACTATTAATACAATTATACTATAAAACAAGAAAATCTTACCTTAATTTTCTCGGAGGAATTTCTACACTTAATTGCTCCAATTTCACAATTTCTTCTCCCGCACTTCGACACCCTTAGGTTGCCGCCTCCTTGGAACATTTAGAACACTTTTATGGGATTAAAATTCCCTTTCTTTCACCATATTGGAGTTGGTCGTGATCTTGCTGCCCACATTCTGGTCCTTCAATGAACGAAGAAGATGAAATCTCCATATTTTGCCTCTCAAGCTTAAATCACGTTTTGTATCCCTTAGTCTATTGCTTATGCGTTGCAAATAAAAGGTCTCAATCTAAAATTAAATGCCAATTGTTACCTTTAATTAATGGGTTGTGGGATAACCATATTCTTTATTTAATTAATAATAAAGAAAGACTTGGCCATGAAATAGTCCACCAACACGTACACAATCTGTTAGTGAGTCATGGATTGTTGATTTGTAGCACTGCCACGTATAATACCATAATTAAGAGATTAGTCTCCCACTAATTCCATAGCTGCTCCTTTGTCCCCCAGTTAATTAATTCCTTGTCCACAATCGCTTAAATTATAATCACCTTAATATACTTTTTATACTCATTATCATAATCATGTGGTGTAACATTAGTCCATAGCCACTTAATGCACACACCAGTATTATCTCCAATCATCGTCATCATACTTTTCTGTCTTAAATCATGGGACCTCATTGTCACACATAAAATATTATTTTCGATCATCGTCGTCACATTTTTTTGTCTTAAATAATTTTGGGACTTCATTCCTTGTATACACCAAGCTCTTTATTTTCATCCTTGGATATGATCGAGTTCTCTGGACTGGGGTAAATTTTCTCCTATTGGACGATTCAATTTTCTAGCCCGAAAATACGAGATATTATAGCTTGGACCGTATTTCATCAAATAAATTTCGAATCTCAACAAAACTTATTTTCTTAGATTGGTTTAACTTCAAATTCTTACGATACATGTGTACCATCATTTTAACCACCTATAAGCTTGGGAAATAACCTCGTGTTCATTACTAATATCATTTAACTCGCACCCTTTCCAATGCATGAAAATACGGGATGTAACAGGTACTTGTGAAATTGAGCTCGCTTGTTGATGATTGACATATGCATTGCACACATTCTCTCATAATTATCATGCATGGCCGATATCAGGTGATGATCCGGTATCGTTGATTGAGCGAAACTGATATTTGATAAACTCTTTTACTTGAGGGATTGTGAAAAAGGCCGATGTCCGAAGATCCATTCCAAAATCGTTGTTTATATGAAACTGATACTTGATAAACTCTTTTACTTGAGCGATTGTGATAAGGCCGATGTCCGAGGTTCAATTCCGAAATTGTTAATTTATGAAACTGATATTTGACAACTCTTTTGAGTGATTGTGAGGAGGTTGATGTCCAATGGTTATATTCGAGCATCGTTATTGCATGGCCGATTTCGATGTTATTCCGGAATCGATTGTAGTGCATGGGCTCCACGGGTCCCCCAGAGTGGTGCCGGTGAGACTTCCCCTGTTAGCAATTAGCCAGGGTCCCGTCTGTCTGTTTGGCAAAGATCCAGGATGGGTGGCACTTAGACTTCCCGAGTCACACTGGGTTGTGCTACCGAGACATCGATATTTTCGTCTGGAGTGCATGTCTACACCTCATTTGCATAGCATGGCATGACATCTCATTCATACCATTATTGCATTGCATTATGATTTGAGTGAGATGTCATGATGACTGTATTGTGACGATTATGTTATTGATGATTGGACTGTGATGATTCTATTGTGGCGATTGTTTCAGGACTAGATATACTCAGACTTATTACATTGTGGTTAGATACTTACATGGGTGTTGACGGATACTTGGTTACGATTATATTTTTTCATGTGTGATTGATTTACTTGTTTATCTGCGTTATTTTCTAAATTGTGTTAACTATGCTTAGTCGGCCTATGATGCCTACCAGTACTGTTCTTTGTACTGACCTACACTTGCTGCATTCTTTTATGAATGCAGAGTATCAGGCCGGATCTACTTCTCTGACTCATGGTTGATCGACTCCTCAGCTTCTACTTGAGTTTTTCAGGGTGAGCATGGTGTCCGCTGACCTCGAAGACTCTTCTATTGTTTATGTCTTACTGTTCACTCAAGACATGATTAGAGACATTTATGTATTATTATTCAGACCTTAGTATTCGGATTTACATGCCCTTGTATGACCAGACCAGATAATGGGGTGGATTCATGTATTTTCGCACTTATCTATATTATATCATATTGTGAGACTTACGTCATTTTACTTATTCCACTAATATTTTATTGACTGTGAATATTGAGTTAAGGGTTCGCCTACTGAGGTGGGAAAGGTAGGTGCCCGCATGACCTAGTCTAAAATGGGTCGTGACACGGAATGACTTCTGATACTAATATTGAATAGCGTAATGGTAGTTGACTTGTGATACTTGTTTGAAATTGTCCATTGTATGCTAGGGAGATAAAAGCGAGTATAATGTAAGTTAGGCAAACAGATTACAAGGGAAGAGTTAGTGAGAATAAGAACCTTTGTTGTTGCGTCGAGCGGTAGGTAATGTGCGTTGTTGACATAGCTTTGCCTACCATGCTTATTTGTGAACTCTTTTACTGATAGGTTCTTCTAACCATTGTCAGCCTATGATGCTTACCAGTACTAGTGTTGTACTGATACTACTCTTGGTACATCCTTTTTTCGGGTGTAGAGTTTTTCAGGTTATTGATTGTTGGAGTTTTCCAGAAGACACACAGTGCCTATCTTGAAGGCCTTCATCCTTTTCATTCAGAGATGGAGGTTGGGTCATAGATTTATTATTGTATTCCGGTTCAACATTAGTCACTCTTGTACTAGTCTAGATCAAGTCATGGGAAAAATGAGTCATTGTATTTATTTAATCGTTGTAAACACTCCCGCTGTTTGGATTAATATATTGGTTTGATTTTCGCTGTTGATTATAATATTTATTGAAGGTTAATTAATCCCGTCCTTTACTTGCAAATGTTTTGTTATGGTTGAGGGTTCGCCTACCGAGGTGGGAATGGTAGGTGCCCACACAATCCTAAATTGGATCGTGACAAGTTGGTATCAAAGCCTGGGTTACCGGTCTCACAAGTACAAGAGCAATGTCTAGTAGAGTCTCGTGGAATGGTACGTAGACGTCTGTGCCCATCCACGGGAGGTTGTAGGACATTTAAAAAATCTCCCCTCTTTCTTTCTAATCGTGCTACTTCGGTCAAATTGGTATCCCGGTGTGTCCAATTGGTATCTAGACGATTCCAATTGGTATCTAAGTGCTCAATTATGTCATGTTACGGATTAGACCTAGTTGGTGTGGAAAATGTTCGAGTTAATTCTTAGTTGCGAAAATGGTTCCAGCATGGCGTTGATGCTACTGTCCAGTGATTGCGCTACAGCAGCCAGTCGATCATTGTGACGTTACCGCTGCAGCGGATACTCCACTATTATAGCAGTATCATCAGTTCTTCATTGGCTGCTACTGCGGCATCTTTAGGGCCAAAGCGGGACTGCCATAGCGGTTTGAGTGACCGCAGAAGCGGAGTGCCTGAATCAAAGACCTGCAATTTCCCCCTTTTTTCATCACCCTCTCCTGTTCAAGATTCAACCAAAAACATAAAAACCCAGCAAAAGTCTACAAACAACAGTCACATAAAACAAAGCCTGATAAGGGCGGAAAACCATCCAAAAACGTGTTACAACCCAGAACCAAACTACAAATCCAAACGCAAGAAAACCAGTAGGATTTTTTTAAAAACATCCAAGCCAAACAAGGCAAACCCAAACAAAATTGTCTGAAATAGAAAGCCCTACAAGGGCAATCAAAGCATAATCATGAGGGGGAAAGGGGTCTCTAGGTTGCCAGCCTGCTAGTCGTTTCATCATCATCCGAGCTGCCACCATCATCACATAGTCCACCCTGGCCACTCTCGAAGGAATACTGCTCCGAGTCATCAGCGTCCTCCACCCGAATCAGCTCACTGGAGTTCATACAGTAGCAGTTTTCATTTTGCAAGCAGGGTTAGCGCTCGGAAAACTACTTCGAATTTATTGGTGCTCTTACGGACTTTGTTTTAAAAGAGTTGTTACCTAATTTTTAGGAAATTAGAAAAACCGGGAACAAAACATTTATTCAAACACCGTGAAAAAGCCTTTGTAACCAAAGTTCTAGGTACAGGCTCTAGTGATCCCCTAGAGAAGGTCTTAGGCACCCTAGTATTAAGGATCCGTACTATATGGTTGACCTTCGAATTCCATTGTATGAGTATTTGCATGAAATGTTTATTTAGTGTTATTTCTCGCAAAAAAAAAAGTCTGTCATTTGCATATCATTTTTGGAAATTAATTGAATATATTCCCTTTATATATATGGCATTTGGGTTCGGATTTATAATGTCTGGATATAAATAGTTTCCTTTTATATATATAAGGATAGTATTTGTTAAAAAAGATATAAAGAGTTGTTTATATATTAGTGAGAAATATAAATACGTTTCATTCATGCTTGACTCATACATGGCTCAGATCAATCCGTTTAATACATTTTTAGAACACCTTATATAACTTTGTTTACAAATGCGTACTTCATTTACGAATACTTTTTAAAATAGCGTTTGTTATATGATTTCGATGGGCCAAAAGGATTTATTAAATTTTCAAAATAAAATTATACAACTTAAATGGACCTGGTTCTTTCTGGGCTCAGCCCAATTATTTTGTAATTAAAAACAAACTCAATTGGGCTTAGCCTGAAGAATTTTCCCTTTGTTGTTAATAACCTGGTCCAATGTTTAGCCCAACATCCACTGATTGTCTTCAATTACTTGGGTTCTAGCCCAAAACCCTTCCTTTAATTTTTTTTTTAAATCCACACATAGCACATTTCTTTTTATGAAAATCTAACCTGATTTTGTACATTTTTTTAAGACATGTCACAATTTTTTAAAAAAAAAGCTTTTGTTCGTTTACGCTTATTCGGTCTCAAGATGGTATTTCAAAAAATGATTTTTTTCTTCAAAAATATTTAAACTAAGCGGGTTTTGAAAAATTCATTATTGGGGACCTAAAGTCAACTAAACAGCGTAAGCACCGTTGTCCTAAGACAACTAATTCCAATCATAAAAATTCCAATATATATGAGTTTTACAAATTTACAAGTATGAAATACAGACGCTTTACAAATACAACAAGAATATAACAAGTATTTAAATAAGGTAGGGATAGACTAGGGGCGTACCAAGCCCCTAGTTGGCCATTTTCACCCATGGCTAGGCCTTCCACGCGTTTCTTTTAATATTAGCTTCCTATCTTCACGGACTCGATAATTATGAAAGAATTTACTATTGGGCCAGACCCGGCCCGAGTGGCCATGTGGTAGAGGAGGAAAAAAAAGAAAAGGAAACCCGGTTAGTTTATAATTTTCTGAACATATCACATATGTAAATACACATAATGTATACATATATATGTATAATTTACAAAATAAAAGCAATATGGGGCGTGCATATATATATATATATATATATATATATATATATATATATATATATATATATATATATGGGATATGGTTATGCGTTATATACACACCCCCTCCTGGTCAGCTAGGTACATGATGATGATTATGCCCACAGAGGCCGATATGATATGATGGAGTGCCCACAGAGGCTAGATAGAATTATATATGCATATATATGTGTATGACCACACGTTGGATACACACATGTACGATACTTGTGCATATTGAGCCCTCAGAGGCTTTCAGATGTACAGGTTGACTCTCTCTTGTCTCAGATCACTTTCATGTCTCCGTTATATTATTTTTCAATCCTTACATACTCATTACATTATTCATACTGACGTCCCTTTGCCTGGGGACGCTGCATTTCATGCATGCAGGTTTAGGTAGATAGGGAGACGGTCCGCACCAGTAGGTTGCCTGTTCAGCTGACATTGGGGCACTCTACTTGTTCCGAAGTTGCAGTCTAGTTTTGGCATGGTATTTTTTATATACATATGGGTATGGCAGGGTCCTGTCCCGACCTTGTTATGATATGTATTCCAGTAGAGGCTTGTAGACAGTTATGATGAATGTTTGACCTACTTCTTCGAGCAGCTGAGGTATATAATTATTGATGAACCAGACTTGTGCATCATCTCAGATAGGCACAAGAGCATAGTCAACAATGTTTCCAGAATTTTTGAGCATGCTCATCATGGACTATACATGAAAAATCTTGGTGATAACCTTCGGAAAAATGTCCAATATAGAGATTCTCTTCATGTATACTATGATGCAGCAAAGGCATATGGTTACCAGGATTTCACTGACCGTTTTCAGCAATTAAGGGATACATGCCCTGAAGCAGCTAATTGTTTCGAGTTTGATATTGGATTTGACAAGTGGAGCAGGGCATATTTTTCAACAAATAGGTACGATGTGCTGACCACAATGATAAATCGCTAAACTCAATGCTGAGGGATGAAAGAGAGTACCCTATGTCTGCCTTATCCACTTCCATTTCTAGGAGGTTTGCCAAAATTTTCAAGCAGAGACGTGCAGATATCAACGGTTCAATCAATTTATTTGTGCCTTCGGCTGAAAAGACACTAAGGGAAAAGATGAATGAGGGCGAATCCTTGTTTGTCAATAATATAAACGGGGATGCCAACGAGTTCATCGTAGTCGG
This sequence comes from Lycium barbarum, assembly GCF_019175385.1. Classification (NCBI taxonomy): domain Eukaryota; kingdom Viridiplantae; phylum Streptophyta; class Magnoliopsida; order Solanales; family Solanaceae; genus Lycium; species Lycium barbarum. The sequence goes on along the minus strand of NC_083345.1, from coordinate 98,773,769 downwards.
CAGTGGTCTAACTACCAAAGTCAATCTACTGAACAAAACATGTACTTGTAGAGAGTATGACTTGGTGAAATTACTGTGAGCTTACGCGATGGCAGCCTTGGGATTGAGTTACGGACCTAATTATGGTTCAAGCATCTACAAGTATTCCTCGCCCATGTATAAAGTTCAATCTTACATTCTTGCATTTGCTGAAACTATTTATGTCGTCCTTCCATATTCAGAATGGGCTGTCCCAAAGAACTATGCAAACATGTACATTCCTCCACCCCCGTACGACCCCAAACTTGGAAGAAAGAGAGTGAAGCGTATTCTTGGCGTTGTGGAATCTTTCAAGTCCAAGGGAAGTAGCAAAGGGAAGAGAAACAAGTTCTCGATTCGCAAGGGAACTAGCCATAAGATAAAAACGTGTCGATATTTGAGAGAGCATCCCACTTGATTTTTTTTTTTGAATGTTTTTTTTATTGTTTTAGTTCTTAAAACTGAATGCAAGTTCAATATTAATCAACTTTGTTTTAGTCTGTCATAGACTATATGTGGGTTTATAATATACCAATCTGTGGTCTATAATAGTTCATAGTTAGGATATTAATCTTCCTTTAAGAGATCTATACTCCCCAATTAAAACCCTTATCATGCGAAACTGAGTAGCCTAATGATTACCTTTTCAGAATACAGCGCGTTTCAAGTCTAATCACACTGATAAAATACAAATTTAAACGACACCTCTATCTCCAAAGCCACGTGTCTCTTGAACATTGGGCGACGGTTCACTTAACCAATGCAAACAGTATTTATACCTTCTTCAGTCCTTATTTCCTCCATTTCAAACAAACTCAAACCCTTAGAAATTCAAGATCATTCATCTCCAAAATGCCCAGAAGAATCTGTCTTCTTAGGCACCCACGGCTACAAACTCCATCACTAGACATTCGTCTACTACGAAATGACTTCAAACGGTTCTTTAGGGGGCTGGGAGAGGACAGGGAGAGATTGACAAGGTCCTTCCGCAAGATCGAGCGATTTCTGTCACGTCCCAAATCGGGCAACGTGCGGGCACCTATCATTTCCCACCTCGGTAGGCCAACCCTTTCCCAATCATTCATTCAACCACAATAAAGTAATTAAGACAACCAAAATATAACTCTCAAACGTAGATAATAGTAAGGATAAATGAATAAGCATGGAAATAATACAACAATCCCAAGGAATCTTGTCTAAGGGCGTACAAGAGCTACTAATAAACCCATATGTCTGAATATATAACAAGAACTATCTAAATGTTGCAATACAAGGCTCAAACCATCAAAAGAAAAATTGTCTGGAAGTACAAGACAAGTATTCGAAAAATGGAAACCCGGCTGCAGATCTAGCAGTAGCTGACCCTAAGTCTCCAACAACACTGTCTCTGGAAAACACTTTCGAGGATCAGAAATAGAACCTGTCACACACTCTACATCCCAAAAAGGAGTGTAGCAAGGTAGCATCAGTACAAATAACACGCACTGAGTTGGCATCATAGGCCAACAACAGTTAGCTAACATATATAAGGGAAGAGACTGAAGAATAGACATGCTCTCAGTCAAGTATAAACACCACACAGTCTAAGAATAAAAACTCAAGAGCACAAAGATCAAATAGCTGAATCATAGCCTATGGTGAAGCACCTAAACACATGTCTGCCAAGTTTCCCACGATTCCTTAGAATAACCACAAACACCAGTACAACCAATAATAATACTCCATAACTTCAAGTCATAGCCTAGGAGAAAGTCTCTACTCCTCGAGTCCATCAATCCCCAAGTATTTATTAATCAGGCACTCAGCGATCTCAAATCAGTAATCAACTAGGAAGTCAGTGTCCACACACACACTGTACAATACAATAAATAACCACAACCAGAATCAGATATATGATTGAATGAAATATGAATATGATTGAATGAAATATGAATGCACGAGCTATGCAATACAATGCAATGATACATACATGCTCCAGGCAGAATACCTCTACGCCTCGACAGTCATGGCCCATGGGGGACTCGAGAAGTCCATGTACCTGCTGCGGTGTACAGACCGATCCAATATATGTTGTGGAACATGCAACCCGATTTAATATATGTTGCAGAACGTGCAACCCGGTCTAATAAATATTGTGGAACGTGCAACCCGATCCAATATATGTTGCAGAATATGCAACCTGATCCAATAAATGTTGCGAAACGGGCAACCCGGTATAATATTGGTTGCGTAACGTGCAACTCAGTCAAATATATGTGTGTGAATGCATACATGATATCAATGCCAGCAAGACTATATCAATGACAATCGTGCCACACATGGACACATATCTCAATATCAAGATCAATTCCTTGCTCTTTACAAGTCAATAAACAATAACTGAGAGATACAGATTCAGAACTATGAATAAGTCACTAAGTATCATGTCTAGTATCACACACGTGGCAACAAGACAGTAGATCACAACAAGGCAACAAGCCATAATCAATAACAATACCAAGCTCAACTCATATCAAAGTATCATGAAAGATGAGAATGAGTGCTTTGCATAATATCAATGAATGATGACAATATATCAAATCAATCGTGCCATACATGGACACATCTCTCGATATCAGTAACAAGTCAAGTTTTTTCCTCTATCATAAAATAATAATCAATAAGTGAGGGATAGAAATTTCACAATCATGATAAGACGACTAAGCATCAAGGCTAATATCACACATGTGGCAACAAGCCAATAGATCACAACAAGGTAACAAGCCAAATAGATCACAACAAGGCAAAAAGCCATAATCAAATGATAGTATCAACCTAGGTAATCTATCCCAACATCATAACCGAATGTGTAACATGCTGTCTCGGAGAATCACTAACCCTACATATGCTTTACTAACCGAAGTCTAACCATAAGGTAAGCTGTAAACTACATGGTAGCCGAGCAGGAGGCCTAAAAAATCAAACCTTTGCCTTGCCCTTTGGTTGTGCCTCCAAATACTCAAATTCTAATCATATTCAAGTTCTATATTAGAAATCAAGAAGAACAACACCCATATTGCTATACTTATCATTTGGGTCAAATTCAACTATGGAGAAAGGGGGAAATGGGCCCATAAGTGTAAAACGGTCATTTCAAAAGTGAAATATGCAATTTCATGTTCTAGGAGTTCAATCCTACTAAAAAATTGCCAAAATAACTCAGGAATAGGCTAATTTCGAGGTTCAAATGAAAACCCCCAATTTGAGTATGAACCCTAATTTCCAATCTTTAAATTAATCAACATAAATGGGTGATCGTGGACAGACTCACGAAATCAGCTCATTTTATTCTAGTCAGAACCACATATTCGACGGAAGATTATGCAATGTTGTATCTTAAGGAGATTGTGCTACTTCATGGTGTCCCGGTGTCCATTATTACTGACAAAGGAGCACAATTTACAGCTAAATTTTGGAAGTCCTTCCAAGAAGGTTTGGGTACTCAGGTAATGCTTAGTACAACGTTTCATCCACAAACCAATGGGCAAGCTGAACGCACTATTCAGACCTTAGAAGATATGATACAAGCATGTGTGCTAGATTTCGGAGGTAGCTAGGATGATCACTTTCCTCTTATCGAGTTTGCATACAATAACAGTTATCATTCCAGTATTCAAATGGCCCCGTATGAAGCTCTATATGGAAGGAAGTGTAGATCCCCAATTGGGTGGTTTGAAATAGGAGAGGTATAACTAATAGGCCCTGAGTTGATTCAACGGGCGGTAGAAAAGGTCAAGGTTATCTGAGATCGATTAGTGACAGCCCAAAGTTGCCAGAAATCTTATGCGGACAACCGTCGGCGAGACTTAGAATTCCAAATTGATGATTGGGTATTATTAAAGGTATCATCGATGAAAGGCATGATGAGATTTGGTAAGAAGGGAAAGTTAAGTCCCCGGTACATTTGACCTTATAAGATTGTCCGCAAGGTGGGTCAAGTAGCTTATGAAATGGATTTGCCTCCAGAACTTGAATCAGTCCATCCAGTCTTCCACGTATCAATGATCCGTAAGTGTGTCGGATATCCCACTGGAATTGTGCCGGTAGATGATGTTCAAGTTACGAAAAAGTTGACTTATGAGGAGGTACCCATTGCCATACTAGATAGACAAGTACGGAGACTTAGAAACAAAGAAATAGCTTCAGTCCAGGTCTTGTGGAGAAATAATAACCGAGAGGAAATGACTTGGGAAGTAGAAAAAAACATGAAGTCCAAGTACCCATACTTATTTAAACCCCGGAAGAGGTCTAAGATGAGACATCAACATTATGAGGTATGTATGCTTTCTTTTCATGCTTTTGGTCATGTGTGGCCATAATGTATTGCTATTGTGTTATAGCCCTGTGAGGTGTTGTTATTGTGGGCTGTTGTGATAGGATGGTAGCGCCATATTACAGGGGATCTTCTGGCGAAATTTCTGTAGAATTCCCGAGAACTTAACATTCAAGGATGAATGTTTTTAAAGGGGGGAAGAATGTTACACCTCGAAAAATTTCATGTCGTTGCACAGTGAATAGATTAATACAGGGTAAGAAGTATATGATGTTTTTACAAGTGAGAAGTAGTACCTAACGGTTCTAATTAAGATTCCAAAGACGTTTGAAGTAAAAGAAGAAAGTTCGTTAAGAAAGGCGAAGTATACATTATGTTTCGGAAAGGATTTTGCAAAGTACCGAGCTAATGTTGATTTGATAATGTCTTGAGGAAAATTTATAACAATCCTTAGATTGTTAATGAGGTGTTAAACAACTGCTAAGAAGGTTCCATAAGGATTGGAGATCAAACAAAATGACGAGAGCAACTTCAAAAAATTAGGAGTTATACGGCCAACTTATACGGCCCGTATAATTTATACGGTCCATATAAGGGACCGTATAACCTGTCGAGAGAAGGGTCCTCCACTAGAAGCACTATACGGTCACATATACGGACCATATATGTGTCCGTATAATACCGTTGGGATAGATTTTTAGTTTTATATAAGGAGGCCCCAAGTTCAATTCTTTCATTTCCCATTTTCTCTCCACACTCTCAAAACCTCTAGAACTTTCTCCACACCATACCAACACATATCCAAGGGAAATCAAAGATCAACTTCATTAATCCAAGGAAATAAAGTGTAAGGGAGTCTCTAGGGTTGCTTGGAGTCAAGAAATTTCTTTGGATTGAAGCTAGGGTTTTTCTTCAAGTGAAGCATTTCCATCCAAAACTTATTTCTACATAATCAAAGGTGAATTTAATGATCATTTCATGTTATTTAGAATATTGAGAGGTTAAAAGACTTGGATTATGGAAGGAAGTAGAAGATGGGTTACAAATATGAGAATAGTAGTGTTTTTGAGTAGTAGCTTCACATGAATCATGATTCTTGACACGTTACCAGTATAATTATGTTATAAATGATATTGAGAATATGGGATAAATATTATATGAGGATGAATGTGATGTTATATTATAGCTATGGTTATGAATGACTTTGAGAGGGAATTGGATAATGTCGAACTTGTCAAGTTATTGATTATGATATTATGAATATGGTTATTGATGTTTGGGAGTTCTTATATCACATGGAAGAAGTTGTAGAAACAAAGGAAATGCTGCCCAATTTTCGTTAGCTTTAACTTAAGCTTGAGCATATTTCCGATTATCTAATTCTAGTACGAATTCCTTTGAAGGTAGAATTACAAACTTGGAAGGGAGCATATAGTCGGCAAGTTAGAAAGGTGAAAAGGTATGTAAGGCTAGTCCCTTCTCTCTGTAAGGCATGATCCATATGACATGACTTTCTTTATCTTTCCATGACCTTCTTACATTCCGGAAACTACGAGTCTATGTTTACATGAGATAAAGATAAGAGACATGTTATGAATACTATAATGATGCTGATGAGTCTACGTCTAAAGATTCCAAAGCCTATGATATGATATTCTTATGAAGTTAATGATTCCTTGATGATATTCATCTTTGTTACACTCACCTTATAATGCTAGTTCCTTCAAGGTGAGGCAAGATGATTATGACTACTCCATAATAAAATCGGGGGTTCTCGACTTTAGGTCACCCCGATAGAGTTATAGTTTGTCTTTGAGTTCTAATGCATGCTTTACGAGATGTATATGATGATAAGATTACACCGTGCCTATATGGCCGGGCAGACATTGCTAAGGCGGGCGGAATATACAGCATGTCTAGAGGGCATGGGCAGACACCACTAGTGGGCGACATGAGATGGTTATCCCAGACGCGGGAGGCCTGGACGCCGGCTAATGATCATCTCACTGTACCTATATGGTCGGGCAGTTTATATATGCATACTTGATATGATGATGATGTTCATGATGTAAGTTAGCATGCATTGTTCTGTTTTAAATGATCTTCAGTTACAGGTTGTTCCTTACTTGATGTTCCCTTGTTTCTTCGATATGTTATTATTGTCCATGCCGTACATACTCGGTATAATGTTCGAACAGACGTCCTTTCTTTTGGACGCTGTGTTCATGCCCACAGGTAGATAGGGCGGTGGCCCAGATTCATAGGAGTCTATCAGCAGCTATACAGGAGCACTCCATTATTCCGGAGGTGCCAGTTATTGATGTATTTATTTTGTGTACATATTTGGGCACGACAGGGTCCTGTCCCCTCCTTATGTCTAGTACTCTAGTAGAGCCTCGTAAATACGTATGTGTGGGTAGTACATGTCCCATCATGACTACATTGTAGATTTGTATATTGTTTTTGCAGCTGTGAGGGCATATATATATATATATATATATATATATATATATATATATATATGTATGCATGTGTTGCCTTTGAGATTATATGTGTCCAGGATAAGTACGATGATTAGCATGAGTGGTGCTCGGTAGTGAGCTCCGGGTAGCCGTCATAGCCCCTAGTCGGGTCGTGACATAAACCTTCGGGTATGAAGTTAGGTTGGATATTGTCTTAGGTTGGGATCTTTTATGTGATTGGGATTAGACACCCCGTTGTGTTGTGAATTGTCTTGTTCAATTGTTGTTGGCTTGATGCCACGTGGAGATAGTAGATATTGGAGACTTTTGATATATCTTGACCATGATAATGTAGTATCTTACTTGTTGACGTTTGATACGAGGATAGTGTTCTATTACGGCTTATTGTGTGGCCTTTTCATGATATTTTTAGTGTGCCCATATGTCGTGCTTGTGATATTGACTTGATTATCGACATTGAACTCATATATTTGCATGCATTCTCATCCTTCATGATATACTATTGATACATTGATACTTTAGGAAACAGTGGGATGAGTTGGGCTCAGTTGGATGAGAATGACATGAGGATCGATGTCCGATGGTTATCCCGAAATAGAGGTTGTGCGTAGCGATTGCCTAGGTTTTTTCCGAAAACTTGAGGTAGCGGTTGCTGAGGTTTTTGCCGGAGACGTGAGGTACATGGTCTTTGTGGGTCCCCCATGAGTTGTGCTACCGATATGTGATGTTCCATCATCAGAATACATGTGTACAAAGCATTGCATTGCATTCACATTCCATACATTACTGCATTGCATGTCACTATGGCTTCTATAGTGATATTCTTGTGATGTACTTGTGATATTTAGATTCTGACTGAATATTTTGAGACTTGGTATAATTGGGTTTAGATGCTAAACATAGGTGATGACGTGTACTTGGATTCTGGCTTGGGTTTGAATTATACCTTGTTGATTTACCTGTTTATCTTACTTTATTGAGTTGATATGTGTTAGGTAAACTTAGTCGGCCTATGATACCTACCAGTACTTGTTGTTTGTACTAACCTGCACTTGTTGTATTCTTTTATGAATACAGAATTCTATGTAGGATCGACCTCTGCTTCTCGTGGCTAATTGTGCTGCGAGAGCTACTGCTTTGAGTCTTACAGGGTGAGCACGGGGACGTCGGCCGCCTTGGAGATGCTTCCTTTATCTATGTCTTATTTCATATTCTGAGACATATTAAGACTTTTGATGTATTTTGTTACTTTAAGACTTATAGTACCTAGTTAGAGGCTCTTGTATGGTTAGACCAGACTCTGGGAGGATTTGATGTATTTTCTTACTTCCGCACATTTCCATATGATTATTATCAGACTTACGTGATTTTATCTCTTTGGCTTGTTTATTTGTTTATTTATGATTTGTAATTATTGGGATAAGGTTTTGCCTACCGAGGTGGAAAAGGTAGGTGCCTGCGACGACCCGCGGGACTTAGCTAAATTGGGTCGTGTTAAGTTGGTATCAGAGCCCTAAGTTACCTGATCTATAATACACGAGCATGTCTAGTAGAGTCTTGTGGATCGGTACGATGAGATTCATACTTATTTGCGAGAGGCTATAGGACATTTAGGAAATTTCACTTTCTTTCCTTCTTTCGTGCTACTTTATTCTAATTGGTATCTGAAATAGTCAAATTGGTATCTAATTCTTATCTCTTATCTTACAGATGGTAAGGACTCGAGCTACTATAGAGCGAGACCAGGTGCCAGAGCCCGCATCTACAGCTGACACCAGAGTGCGAGTGACAGCCAGAGAATGCGGTAGAGCTAGAGACCGCAGGGCTGCCCTAACCGGGGGAAGGGCTCCTACTGTACGATAGCAGCACGAGAGATTCCATCTCCAGAGCTCGAGGATCAGCAGGTTCGAGACCAGGCCGCTGAGGATGATGTGGCCCCAGTATGGACACAGGCCGAAATCACTTCGGAAAAGACTATGGAGGATACTATGGCTCATATTTTACTCTATCTAGATGCCCAGTAGGCTACCGCTGGTGTTACTACTCCTGGTGGAGGTTCACAGACTAGAGTTGGGGCGCAGACCCCTGAGCAGAGACCTACTCAAGTAGCATACCCCGCTGCAGCTATGACTCCTAAGATTGATATAGTGCCAGCCCCAGGGGATGATCTTAGACCCGTGGCGGGTCCTATTATGAACTTGACTGATCAGGATCTAGTTGGGAGGTTTAGGAAGTTCGAGCCGCCGAGGTTCTCTGGTACTTCTGGAGAGGACGCTTATGAGTTTATCTTAGATATACATGAGTTGTTACATTGGATGGGGATCGTAGAGTCCCATGGATTTGACTATGTGTTCTACCAATTTCGCGGCTACGCGAAGACTTGGTGGAGGTATTCTTTTGCTTACAGACCTGAGGGTTTCCCTCCCCTAACTTGGACACAGTTCCACCGGGCCTTCCTTGAGAAGTATGTGCCCCGGGCTGTGAGGGAGACGCAGAAAGAGGAGTTTTTACATCTATAGCAGAAGGGTTTGTCTGTGGAGGCCTATGTGACTCGCTATTTGTATCTGGCCAGTTATTCAGCTCTTTTAATCCCTACCAAGCCTGGTAGGATTCGAGGCTTTATTGATGGGCTCATTGGTTCTCTTTACCATCCTTGCCTTTAGATGGATGCTATGGGGGCTTCTTTCCAGTCCATCATTGAACATGCTTCTTTAACTGAGGTCGTTAAGGCCCGTACATTTGGAGGGGGTAGTGAGAAGAGGCAGCGATAGATTGGCAGTTATGGAGGTTTTAGCTCGAGGGACGCCGGTCAGTCTTCTAGGCCTTATCAGCCATATTTCGGCCGCTTTGTACATTCAGCCTTGTAGGCTTCCTCCAGTGAGCCACCCAGGCAGAGGGCTCCTGAGAGCTTTTTTCCTCGACTAGTAGACAGGGTTGTTCTAGCTGGGTCCTTCGCTTCAGTCTATCAGTCTCCTCCTTCTAGAGGCTAATTTGTGTGTGGAGAGATTGGCCATATTTCTAGGAGGTGTCCCCAATCCAGGCAGGATCATCAGTCCCAAAGGACTCTGGACTCGTCAGGTAGTCGAGAAGGTGCTTCTTAGAGAAGTAGTGCTCTGTCAGGTTGTAGCGGGTCTCAGGTTGGTAGAGGTGGGTCCCAGAGTTCAAAAGGTAGATCTCAGTATGGATGTGATGGGGCCCAGTGTTACTCAATCCTCGGTAGACGCAGAGCAGAGGCCTCAGATGCTGTTATTTCAGGTACCATTTTTGTCCGACATAGGGCAGCATCTGTGTTATTTGATCCTGGATCCACTTATTTGTATGGGTCTACATACCATGCCGTTGATTGGTATTTTCCTTGTGATAGCATAGCTATACCTGTTCATGTGTCTACATCTGTCGGAGATTCTGTTATGGTTAATCGAGTTTATCGGTCGTGTTTGCTTACATTTATGGGGTATAACACTTGCGTAGATTTGATGATTCTTGATATGGTGGACTTTGATATTATCTTGGGTATGACCTGGATTTCTCCTTATCATGCGATCTTAGACTGTCATGCCAAGATTGTCACTTTTTCTATGCCGGTCATTCCTAGACTTGAGTGGAGGGGTACTCCTAGCCCCGCTCCTAAAGAGATCATTTGCTTTCTTCAGGAGAAGAAACTAGTCAACAAGGGGTGTTTAGCTTATCTAGCTCATGTGTGTGACACTATTGTTGCATCTCTACCCCTTGAGTCCATTCCTATTGTGAGCGAGTTCACGGAGGTATTCCCGGCCGATTTGCGGGTATGCCACCCGATCACGACATTGATATCTGTATTGACTTGCATCTGAGCATTCACCCTATTTTTATTCTGCCCTATGGGATGGCACCGACCAAGTTGAGAGAGCTTAAGTAGCAGTTGCAGGATTTATTGAGTAAGGGTTTTATTAGACCGAGTGTCTCCCTTTGGGGTGCTCCTATGTTGTTTGTGAAGAAGAATGACGGATCTATGAGGATGTGCAGTGACTATAGCTAGCTGAACAAAGTCACTATTCGGAACAAGTAGCCTATGCCTCGTATTGATGATTTATTTGACCAGCTTCAGGGTGCTTCAGTGTTTTCGAAGATTGATTTGCGTTCAGGCTACCACTAGTTGAGGATCAGGGCTGAGGATATTCTGAAGACAGCCTTTCGAATGAGATATGGACATTATGAGTTTCTGGTGATGTGATTTGGGCTGACTAATGCCCCGGTTGTACTCATGACTTTGATGAATGGCATCTTTTAGCCATTCCTTGATTCCTTTGTGATTGTGTTTATTGATGATATCTTGGTGTCTTCCAAGAGTAGAGTGGATCGTGAGAGCCTTCTTCGCATTGTACTTGGGTTGTTGAAGAAGAATAGCTTGTTTGCTATGTTTTCTAAGTGCGAGTTTTGGTTGGAGTCTGTGGCATTCTTGGGCCATGTTGTATCTAAGGATAGGATCATGGTGGATCCTCTGAAGATTGAGGCTGTGAGGAGATTGGGCGAGGCCCACTACTGTGATCGAGATCCGTAGTTTTGTGGGTTTGGCCAGCCACTACCGCCAATTTGTGAACGGTTTTGCTTCTATTGCTTCATACTTGACCAAATTGACTCAGAAGGATGTTCCCTTCCAATGGTCCGATGATTGTGAGGAGATCTTTCAAAATCTCAAGACTTTTTTGACTTCAGCTCTAATTCTAGCATTTCCCGTGGAGGGTAACGATTTTGCGGTCTATTGTGATGCATCCCGTATAGGTTTGGGTACTGTGTTGATGCAAGAGGGTAGTGTTATAGCCTATGCTTTCCGTCAGTTGAAGATCCATGAGAAGAATTACCCTACCCATGATTTGAAGTTGTTGGTCATGGTCTTTGCTTTGAAGATTTGGAGACATTACTTGTATGGTATCCATTGCGAGGTCTTCACTGATCACTGCATCCTTCAACAAGTGTTTACCCAGAGAAATCTTAATTCCAGGCAGCACCGATGGATGGACCTCCTGAAGGACTACGACATCTCTATTCTTTATCATCCAGGGAAAGCCAATGTCGTTGTTAGTGCCTTGAGTCGCAAAGCAGTTAGTATGGGGAGTTTAGCTCATTTGATTGTTTTCGAGCGGTCGTTGGCCATGGAGGTTCAGACTCTGGCCAACAGTTTCGTTCGTCTTGATATTTCAGTCCCAGGCAGAGTTTTGGCTTGTGTAGAGGCACAATCAACCTTATTAGATCAGATCAGGACTTATCGGTTCTACGATGCTCAGTTGAGCAAGATTCGTAATAGGGTTCTGAAGGGTGAGTCCAAGGAAGCCATGATTGATTCAGAGGGTACTTTGAGGATTAAGGGGCGCGTGCGCGTTCCTTGTGTTGGTGACTTAATTCATTTGATTTTGGCTGAGCCCCATAGTTCTTGATATTCCATTCATCCGTAGGCGACTAAGATATATCGTGATTTGAGGCAGCACTATTGGTGGCTCGGATGAATACGGATATAGCCGATTTCGTGGTTAAGTGTGGTAATTGTCAGCAAGTTAAGCATGAGCACCAGCGACCCGGTGGTGTACTTCAGAAGATGCCCCTTCCTGAGTGAAAGTGGGAGAGGATTGCCATGGATTTTGTTGTGGGTCTCCCAAGACTCTGGGTAAGTTTGACTCGATTTCGGTGATAGTTAATCGGTTGACTAAGTCCACCCATTTCATTCCAGTTCAGATTTCCGATACCGCGGAGAAGTTGGCCAAGTTGTACATTCGTGATGTTATGAGATTACATAGGGTTCCTAGTTCTATCATATCTGATCGGGGTACTATCTTCACTTCCCATTTCGGAAGAGCTTCTCATGAGGATTTGGGTACCCGGTTGGATCTTAGTACAACTTTTCACCCCCAGACACGCTTCCTGAGGTGTTCGGATTATATTTGGGTGACTTTTTGTGGAATTTAGGCTTTAAGCTAAAAAGAGTTGACTTGAAGTGGACTTTTGGGTTGACCTTTTTCAAAAGTTCATCAATTTTGAGAGGTCCGGATGGTCATTTAGAACTCGTGTGCATATCTGGTTCGGTTCCCAACTTACTCGGGTGCATTTTGGGACTTGGGTTGGGAAGTTTAAATTGAGGTATCGGGGGCGGAGGATAGGGCCATGAGAGATGCAGTTCAGTTGCTGACCAGTTTAGTGGCAAGGAAGGCTCGCAGGCATGGACTAGGAGTTGACCATGCAGATAGACATGACAGTTTGAGGGCCCGCGACTTCTTAAGTTGTAATCCTCCAAACATTTTCTGGTCAAAGCCCAAGGACGATCCGCAGGAGTTTATTCGGCAGATGCAGCGTACATTGAGAATAATCAAGGCTTCTGAGACTGAGTCTGTTGAGTTGGCTTCGTATAGGCTGTGTGATGTAGCTGTTAATTGGTATGAGTCGTGGGAGTTATCTAGGGGCGAGGATGCTCCTCCAGCAGTATAGGATAAGTTTTTGGAGGCCTTCCTTGGCCACTTCCTGCCTCCAGAGATGAGGCGAGCTAGAGTTGATAGATTCTTACATTTGAGGCTTAGTGGCAAGAGCGTTCGAGAGTACAGTCTTGAGTTTGATTCATTGGCTAGATATCCGCCTACTATTGTAGCTGAAATCTCTGATAGAGTGCATCGTTATGTGATGGGGCTGGATCGTTACTTGACCGATGGCTGTATGGCAGTGGCTCTTAAGCCAGGTATGGATATTGCTCGGATACAGGTATATGCACAGGGGGCAGAGGATCGACATAGAGGATGTCAGTCAGATAGAGATTATGACAGAGGCCAGCATAAGAGGGCTAGATCGGCTGGTTATCCTGGTGAGTATCGAGGCAGGCAACCTCAGCAGTATAGTAGATATCCTTCCCAGCCAGCACAGAGTGCACCCCCACAGTTTACAGGCAGGATATTTGATAGTACAGGGTATTCAGGAGCCGGTCAGAGCTCCAAGGCTTCAGGTTCGCAGGTGAACAGGGGTTCGAATTAGTCGAGGCCACCTTTGCCTCGATGTTCTCGGTGTGGTAGGCTCCATCCTGGGGAATACCGTTTTGGTACAGGTGCTTATTTTTCTTGCAGCCGCTAAGGCCATATTATGAGAGAGTGTCCGTATGGTGGTGGTTCGGGTGGTGTGGCTCAGCCCACTGGATCGGTTGCTGGTTCATATTTTTCTGTAGCTATGCGCCCTATAGGGCAGGGTGTTCAGACACCAGCAGGCCGTGGTAGAGGTCTTGGTGGAGCTTCCAGTTCGAGTGGTCCTTCGAACCGCATATATGCTCTGGCTAGTAGACGGGATTAGGAGGCGTCACCGAATGTGGTTACAGGTATATTATCGATTTTCTCTCGGGACGTATATGCATTGATAGATCCAGGCTCCACCTTATCATATATATCTCCCTTTGTTGCTAGTAGAATTGGGATAAAACCTGAATTGATAGAACCATTTGAGGTAGCCACCCCGGTAGGAGATTCTGTTATAGCAAAGCAAGTATATAGAGATTGTTTGGTGACTATATATAGCCGTCACACCAAGGCAGATTTGATAGAGTTAGATATGACTGAGTTTGATGTTATTATGGGTATGGAATGGCTAGCTTCATGTTATGCTAACGTTGATTGTAGAGAAAAGATAGTTCAATTTCAGTTCCCAGGAGAGCCGATTATAGAGTGGATGGGGAATACAGCATGGCCAAGAGGTAAGTTTATTTCATACCTCAAGGCAAAGCAGATGGTTCGAAAGGGTTATATTTATCATCTAGTTCGGGTGCATGACCTGAAAGCAGAGGTGCCGACTCTTCAGTCAGTTCCGATAGTTAATAAATTCCCAGATGTATTCCCAGATGAACTTCCAGGCCTTCCTCCTGAACGGGAGATAGAGTTTAATATAAATGTATTGCTAGATATTCAGCCCATATCTATCCCTCCTTATAGAGTGGCACCTGCTGAGCTGAAGGAGTTGAAGGAGCAACTGAGAGACTTGTTAGAAAAGGGCTTCATCAGGCCCAGCACATCACCTTGGGGAGCACTGGTACTATTTGTGAGAAAGAAAGATGGATCACTACGGATGTGTATTGATTATAGGCAGTTGAATAAAGTGACAATAAAGAATAGATATCCCCTCCCCAGGATTGATGATCTATTTGACCAGTTGCAGGGTGATAGATGTTTCTGGAAGATAGACTTGCGGTCAGGCTATCACCAGGTGCGGGTAAAGGAGGCAGATATTCCGAAGACTGCATTTAGGACCCGATACGGGCATTATGAGTTTCGAGTGATGTCTTTTGGGCTGACCAATGCTCCAGCAGTATTTATGGATTTGATGAACCGAGTGTTCAAGCCATTCCTAGATATGTTCGTGATTGTATTTAACGATGATATTCTGGTCTATTCACGATTAGAAGAGGAGCATGCAGACCATTTGAGGACGGTACTTAGGGTGCTCCAGCACCAGAAGTTGTATGCTAAGTTTTCTAAATGTGAATTCTGGTTGACTTCAGTAGCGTTCTTGGGGCATATTATTGGAGCTGATGGCATTCGGGTAGATATACAGAAGATTGAGGCGGTAATGACTTGGCCTAGACCTACGACACCTACTGAGGTACGTAGTTTTCTGGGGCTAGCAGGATATTACATGAGATTCGTGGAGAAGTTTGCTTCAATTTCGGCGCCTTTAACCAGGCTAACTCAGAAGGCAGCTAAGTTCCAGTGGACTGATGCATGTGAGCAAAGCTTCCAGTTGCTGAAGGATAAGTTGACTACAGCTCTAGTTTTAACTCTTCCTGAGGGACCAGATGTCTATGTTATTTATTGTGATGCCTCAGGCGTTGGACTAGGTTGTGTGTTGATGCAGCATGGCAGGGTTATAGCCTATGCCTCCCGGCAGCTCAGAAAGCACGAAAAAAATTATCCTACTCATGATCTGGAGTTAGCAGCGGTAATTCATACTTTGAAGATATGGAGGCATTATTTATATGGCGTGTATGTTGACATTTATACGGATCATAAGAGTCTGCAATATATTTTTATGCAGAAGGAGCTGAATTTACGGCAGAGAAGGTGGCTAGAATTGCCAAAGGATTATGATGTTGATATCCTATACCATCCAGGGAAAGCAAACGTTGTAGCAGATGCACTTAGCCATAAATCTATGGGTAGCTTGACAGATGTACAACCAGAACAGAAGGAGATGGTCCGTGAGATTTGCCAGCTAGCTAACCTTGGAGTCCGTTTGGTTTATTCTGGTGATGGCGAAGTTTCTGTTCGAGAAGTTGTTGAATCCTCTATCATAGAAAAGGTAAAGCGACGCCAGTATGAGGACCCTGTTCTAGTACAGTATAGAGATGCAGCTCTTCAAAAGGAGAAAACCCTATTCGATGTTACATCTGACGGTGTGCTACGATACAGAGTCAAATTATGTGTACCTGAGGTTGCAGGGCTACGGCAACAGGTTATGGGAGAGGCACACTATGCTCGTTATTCTGTTCATCCAGGGTCAACGAAGATGTATCAAGACCTCAGATGTTTATATTGGTGGGATGGCATGAAAAGGGACATAGCGGAGTTTGTTGCTCAGTGCCCGAATTGTCAACAGATTAAGGTCGAGCATCAGAAGCCTGGTGGATTATTACAGGAAATAGAGATCCCAACATGGAAATGGGAAGTAATTAATATGGACTTCATTACAGGTTTACCTCGCACTCCGCGAAAATATGACTCTATATGGGTTATTGTGGATAGGCTGACAAAATCAGCCCATTTTCTTCCAGTCAGGACTACTTATTCAGCTGAGGACTATGCGAGGTTATACCTCAAGGAGATAGTGAGATTTCACGGGATTCCCACATCTATTATCTCCGACAGAGGAGTTCAGTTTACATCTAAATTCTGGAGATCATTCCAGGAGGGATTAGGGACACAGGTGAGTCTTCCATCCTCAGACTGACGGATAGGCCAAACGTACTATTCAGACGCTACAAGATATGTTACGAGCCTGTATTATTGATTTCAAAGGTAGCTGGGACGATCATTTGCCACTTATCGAGTTTTATTATAATAATAGCTACCATTCCAGTATCCAGATGGCACCGTATGAGGCCTTATATGGGAGGAAATGTAGGTCACCTATTGGTTGGTTTGATGTTGGTGAGACTAAATTAATAGGCCCAGACATGATTCAGCAAGCTGTTGATAAAGTGAAGATTATTCAGGAGAGGTTATTGGCAGCCCAGAGTCGACAGAAGTCATATGCAGATAATCGACGTCGACACTTAGAGTTTCAGGTTGGTGATTGGGTGTTCTTGAAGGTGTTACCCATGAAGGGGGTAATGAGATTCGGCAAGAAAGGAAAGCTTAGCCCGAGGTACATTGGGCCTTATCAGATTATCCGTAGGGTAGGCAGGGTTGCCTATGAGTTTGACCTACAATCTGATTTGGAAGAAGTACATCCAGTCTTTCATGTGTCGATGCTTCGTAAATGTATTGGTGACCCTTCTAGAGTATTCCCCGTGGATGATGTTCAGGTGATGGAAGAGCTATCCTACGAGGAGAACCCTATAGCTATAGTCGATCAGCAAGTTAGAAGATTGCGTACTAAGGATGTGGCTTCCATCAAAGTGTTATGGCGAAATAATAATAGAGAAGAGATGACCTGGGAAGTCGAGGAGGAGATGAAGAATAAGTACCCTTACTTGTTCGCTACGCCTGCAGGTAATTTAAATCCCTCACTTAATTATATTGATTGGTAGATGAGACTACATGTTATAGCGATAAGGGAGACTTCCCCGAAATTTTTATAAGGCTTTATAGGACCAATTTAACATTCGAGGATGAATGTTCTAAAGGGAGGAAGGATATTATACCCCGTATTTCTATACACTGGATTATTTGTAAGCTAATCGATATACGTTTAAAGACAAGATTAATTGTGGGGTATGAGATAAGGACTTTTAATCCCCGATTTTAATTAGTGTATGACTTGCTTATGAATTTCAATTAGTATAGAAATATTATTGGAGATTAGGGATTAATTAACCATGATTAGATTATTAAGTGGGGATTAGTTATTAATTAAGATTAATTAAGTTAGTTAATTAGGCCATTAAGTGGTCCCCACCGAATTCTATTATTAAAAAAAAAAAAAATATATATATATATATATATATATATATATATATATATATATATATATATATATATATATATATATATATATATATATAAATTGATGATGCATTGTAATGGGGCACGTCTCCTATGGATGGGCAATATATATATATTCATAGTTGATGACTAATGTTGGCTACATATTTTCATTTGCAATTTTAGTCAATTGAGAACTAAGAGAAATACATAGCCATGGCTGCCAAGCTTTCGGCCATGGTAGTCCAGTTTAAAAAAAAATTAATAAATCCCAAAGTGTTTCACACGTTCAAGAAGGCAGCGACATAAGGTGTTGAATCAAGGAAGAAGAAATAGTGCGATTGGTGCAAGTGAGTATAGAATCTGCTCTGATTAAATTAAGGTAAGACCTTCTCTTTTTATGGCGTAATTGGATTAGATGATGTTGTAATTAAGAAATTAACACTCATTAAGTGGGATTGGATGCAAGAATTATATACGTAAATGTTAAGGTTCTGTTTGGACCGTGTTGGTGTTGTTCCAATTTGGCAATGGTGGATTAAATTTGATTAGTATTGTCGTTATTGTTGTATGGTAATTGAGGGTGATTTGTTCATGTTGAAGGGCTGGAAATATGGTGATAGATATGTATAGGTGTTGTTGTCCATGACAAAATTATACTCTTCTTCGTGTGTTTGTAGTTTTGCGAAGTAAAGGTCAAAAATTATATTCTTGGTGTTGTAGTCTTGGTGGACTGTTTCGAGCTGTTATTAAAATGATATCGAAGTAGATTTCTTGTACATGGAGGGTAGTTGATGTTGTTGTCGTGTTGTGTTAATATAGCTCGTAAATTTGGAAGAAAACAAGTGCATAAGGTGTCGTATACGAAGCGTATAATGATCTGCTTATTGTATAACCTTAGATGTTAATGACGTAAGTTGAAAAAGAATTAAGAGAGGTTATTTGGTTGCTATTGTTGTTGTTGGTATTGCTATGCCAATCGGAGATTAATTGGAAGTTCGGGTTAGGCAAGATATATAGAGGAAATGCTGCCCGATTTCCGTCAAGTTCTTAACTAATCAAAACCCTAATCAAGAAGTATGAACTAAGAAATGATTCTTATAAGTGACTGGTTGTAGATTTATAAGCTAGGAAGTTGTAGGTTACTAACAATAGTGTTACTTTCATATTAAATAGGCTAAAGAGGCGACGAAGCAAACTTGGCTACAGTTAATCTATAACAGGTATGTGAAGCAAACCCTTCTTTCTTTTTGGCATGATCTTTATAAACAAATAGGCGACGAGCATGTGACTTTAAAGAAACTCCTATTCTTAGAGCCACTAGGATGACTAATGTTCTTGATTCCCAGAACCTACTTCATTATGACTTAATACGTGTCTATGATTCCAGAAGTTCTATTTTGATATAATCCATAGTGACATTCGAAGGATACCTGATATGACTATTGTCTCGACTGTCAAATGATGGTTCATTTTGGTTATTCTATTGAGTCTCGGATATGACTTAGTTTGCATATGGTTGCTCACTACTCTGCTCGTGCATGCCTCAATACATCTTTCACCGAGTCCCGGGCCGGGTTACGTTTTCGTGCACAGTTTCACTGCATTATTCACCGAGTCCCTCACTAGAGGGCTGGGATACGGTATATATATATGTGATGATATGATGATGTGATTATGGCGCCACGAATGGTATATGATGACTTTATTCATCGAGTCCCCTAATGGGCCGGGTATGATATATGATATTGATATGCATGATTTCATTTCATAAAGCAAGTGTATTGGTATTTTTAATGTCATACTTGTATTTTGTAATCTCTATTTTAGTCATGATCTCCTTTATTGTATTTCATGCTTTGTATACTCAGTACATATCTCGTACTGACCCCCTTTGTTCAGGGGGGGGGTGCGTTTCATTCCCACGGGTACGGATACTCGATTTGGTGATCCTCCAGCTTAGGAGTTCTACTCAGCTATCTTGGAGAGCTCCATTGTTCCGGAGCCTAGAATTTTGGTACAAATCTTTTGATGTATATATATATATATATATATATGTGTGTTTATCCAGGGATACGGCGGGGCCCTGTCCCGTCATATTTTACTATCGATACTCTTAGAGGTCTGTAGACATATGTGTGGGTTTTGTATAAGCTTTGTTCAGCTGTGTCTATATGGTTTGCTATGGATATTCCCGCTTGTAGTGTCAGCCTTGTCAGCTTGCGTATGGTATTGATATGTTGTGGCAGCCTTGTCGGCTTGCGTATCCTATTGACATGTAGTGGCAGCCTTGTCGGCTTGCGTATCATATTGTGTATTGGTTAGTTGTGACTCCTCAGGAGACTGGTTTATGATATGCGACGTTATGAATCTTTAGCTTCTTTTATAAGTTCCATACAGTTCTTAATTTCAGTCTGACTAGATCTAACAAGTACGTGTACGAGTGTCCAACTCGGGCACTAGTCATGGCCCACGGGGTTGGGTCGTGACAATTATCTCAGATAGGGGAACACAGTTCATAGCTAATTTCTGGAAGTTTTTTCAGAATGGATTAGGGACTCAGGTGAGTCTTTAGTACTGCGTTTCATCCGCAGACAGATGGACAGGCGGAGCGTACTATACAGAAACTTAAGGATATGTTGAGAGCTTTTGTGATCGACTTCCAAGGTAGCTGGGATGATCATTTGCCTCTTGAGTTTACATATATCAACAATTACCATTCCAGTATTCAGATGGCTCCTTATGAGGCCTTATATGGGCGGAGATGTAGATCGCCTATAGGATGGTTTGATGTCGGGGAGAATCAGTTAGTAGTCCCAGACTTAATTCAGCAAGCAGTTGATAAGGTGAAAATGATCCGATAAATATTGCTAACAGCTCAGAGTCGACAGAAATCCTATGCGGATAATCGGCGACGCAAGTTAGGGTTTGAGATAGGGATTGGGTTTTCCTAAAATTTTCTCCTATGAATGGAGTGATGAGGTTTGGAAAGAAGGGTAAGTTAAGCCCTCGACATATTGGGCCATATAAGATCATTCGTACTGTGGGTAAAGTGGCATATGAGCTAGAATTGCCTTCTGAGTTGGGTTCTGTACATCTGGTATTTCATGTGTCTATGCTTCGTAAATGCATCGGAGATCCTTCGAGAGTTGTACCAGTAGATGATATCCAGGTGACCGAGCAATTATCATACGAAGAGGTTCCAGTGACTATATTGGACAAATAGGTTCGTCATTTAGGAACCAAGAATGTAGCTTCAGTTAAAGTTTTGTGGAGGAATAAGAATGTTGAGGAGGTGACTTGGGAAGTGGAAGAGGCAATGAATATTAAGTAACCGCATTTGTTTCCAGCAGCATAGGAGGTTCAATCTGAGGCATCATCACCCCTAAGTATTATTCCATTTTTAGTTATCATGATTGGTCGCGTGAGGCCATGATATTGTATGTTGTAGTATGTGGCCCTCTTACCCCATGTACAAAGCTACCAGTAGGTATTCCTGGTAATTTATAGGATTAGAAGTTGAACAAATCGAATCTGAGAAATCTGCAGACACCAGCCATCGTCGACGGGCTATCGACATGGTTGACGGACCGTCGTTGTGCGACATCGACAGGGTTCCGTAGCCTTCAAATCCGCAGGCATAGGTCGACGGACCGTCAACACGTCGACGGGTCATCGACCCGCTCGTCGACCCGTACAGCTGGGACTTTTTATTTCCAAGTATAAATATGTGGTCCATGACTTTATTTCGAATTTTCCCTTGTCCAAGTCAGAGACAAATCCTAGTATATTTACTCCTAACATTTTCTATCATTATAGTGATGATTTTGCAAGATCCGAGCCCCGTAAACCCAAGCTTGTGAAGAAGAAGGTTGTTTCTAGGGTTTCTTCAAGTTGTGAAGCTTAGGGAGTTGAAGTTGATCTTTGGAATGTTAGACCCCTCAAGGTATGTAAATGAATTCTACCCTTATATTTAAGCTGATTATCAAGAGATTTAGTGGGTTTAAGTGAAGAGAGCATACTTATGGAAGTGGTAAGTTGATGAAGGATAAGATAGTGATCTAGGGCTATTTTAAGAGATGATTGGGAATGGATTTAAGTATATTTTGATATATAGATGTTTTCATTGTTGTTATGGGTTTTGTGGTTGATGTTGGATCGAATGGGAAGCCAAAGGGTTGTAAGCTAACAAGGAAATTATTGTCTACAATTCGTTATGCTCTATATGTATTTAAAGATGGTTAGTAAGCGAGGTGAATAGTCTAATTAAGGCTTATGTTATCTTAATTGTAGACTTACAAGTTCGAGAGGTAGAAGTCGGACGATTGGATATACTTTAAGGTATGTTAAGGCTATTCTTTCTTTCTTTTGGCATATCCTTATGATATGAACCAACAAACGAGCAAGCGAGCTTCCATATTACTCCACTCTTAGAAGCATTAGGAGTACTTCAGTCTTTGATGTTCATGTACCCCGTTTATGATTGTTCCTTTTGTTCATGGGTCCAATTTTATGTATACAGTTATTCATGTATTACATTCATTCATATATATGTATATTGACCCATGACAAGAAGGCGTTATATACGCAAGTATTATATATATATGGGGTATGGGAAATGGATAGGCGTTATATACGCGTTACCACCTGATCAGCTGGTGCACCATGATGATGATGTAAGGAGCGGGTTGCACGTACCGCAGCAATGTATATAATGATGACCGCAGAGAGGCCGATATGAGATGATGGGATGCCATAGAGGCTTAACAGGCGTTATATACGCATATACATATGCAGATTCATACAGATACTAGTTCATACAAGTACAAGCAGATAGTCATTTTAGCTTATGAGTTCAGATCTTATTCACGATTACCATATACACATATTGCTCTTATTCCTTTCATGCTCAGTACATTATCCGTACCGACTCCTCCTTGCTCGGGGGGATACATTCATTCCCGTAGGTTCAGGTAGACCGACAAGTGAGCTTAGTAGGACTCCTATCCAGCAGTGGTCAGTGCGCTCCATTGATCCGGAGCTGCAGTCTATTTGGTATGCTAGCCTTTTGAGATGTATATGCATATGGGTATGACGGGGCCCTGTCCCGTCCTTTCTACAGCTTTTATTCCAGTAGAGGTCTGTAGACAGTTGTATGTATTAGTCAGACGATGTAGCCTTGTCGGCTTATATTCTTTTGTGTACAGTACATGTAGCAGCCTAGCTGGCTTGCACTGTTCTTTCAGCACGTTTATGTATATACAGGTTGAACAGAGTTCATGACGTCACCTATTTATGAGATCAGTTTAAGTCACTTATGGGCACTTGATGTTTGGTAAGGTTCAGATATGAGTATAGGAGGCTTGGGTCGTGACAATAACGGCCAAGACCCCGCTATGGCAGGCTTGGTTCTGCTACAGCGGACACCAAACACAAGAAAAATCTTGCTTTTCACAAGTCCAAGCCCGAAATCCAACAATCACCCGAGATCTGACAGATCAAACCAAACATGCATACACACATAAAAACACGCTACAGACTCACTCGTGGTCTTGGAATTCCTAACGGAGGTCTATTTGACCAGGTCAACACCCAATGGCCAGAGACCAACTTTCCAACCAATAGCCCAAAACGCTCTTAAGTGCCTTTGGAACCGAACCGAACACCCTACTAAGTCAGAAACGACCATCCGGACCTCTTGAAATTGACGGATTCTCGAAAAAGGTTTGTTTACCCAAAAGTCAACTACTGGTCTAATGCTTTTCATTTTCAAACTCTCTATCACACAAGTCATCATAAACCTCGCCCCGTCATCTTAGGAACTGTACCACCCATTCCCGCGAGTCCAAATCGTACTCATAGCGCTCAGGGAAGGGTCAACGGGGGTAAAAAGGTCCAAAATGCTATAATGACCAAACGGGTCATTACAGTTTTTGCGTGTCCTCTTGCAGGAGAAGGATATCGACCATGAAGCCCTCATAACCACCACCCCCGCCGCCCCCCTGTGACCCCCTAGTTTAGTTTAGTTATGTAGTTTTAGTTTTATGTATATTTTCATTTTCTTATAGGCTTTTTGCAAAACTTTTGGGCTTTCATATATGAAAGCTTTTAGATTTTTTTTGCTGTTTTTGTTGGGGGTTGCAATGAAATGAAATATATGGTTATTGTTCATATTTCTTGTGTTGTGTTTTATTTATGTCCTTTTTTGATTTTTGCATTAATTTTCGAACCGTCGAAATAATGCTAAGTGTGGTGTGTCTACTAATAGACTTAGCTGATAATAAACGACTATGATTTATAATAACTCACCGACATGATCTATGATGGACCTTTAAGATTGATTATAAACCACGGGAATAAAGGTGGCTATTGGAACGGGATGCCTGCAAAATTTGCACAAGTCCAACAGACCAAAAAAAAAAAGAACCATGAACCCCAAACCCCAAATCTAAAAAAATCCAAAAATAAATAAAATAAAATAAAATAAAAGACTTGATACTATTTAAATATTATAATAACATTTTAATACATCATATGAGAGTCCCTATCTATTAGAAACATGATCAAAATATTTTTAGAACACCTAATGGTCTTTAAATCACTAATATTTATCTAAAAAGCCTAAAATAAATAAAATAAATAAATATACTTGATACTATTTAAACATTATAATAACACTTTAATACACCATATGAGAGTCTCCATCCATTAGACACATGATCAGAATAGTTTTAGGACACCTAATGGTCCTTAAATCACTAATATTAGTCCAAAAAATCAAAAAATAAATAAAAAGACTTGATACTATTAAAAATTACAATAATGCTTTGATACATCATATGAGAGTCCCAACAATTAAAAACATGATCAAAAGAGTTTAAGCACAAGTAATGTTGTCTTTAGAACAAGGTTTGCTTTGAGAACAATAACGTATTGTCAGACTAATTGGATAGTAGTGATATGATTACCATTACTTGTGCTTAAACTCTTTGGATCATGTATCTAATTGGTGGTGACTCTCATATTATATATTAAAGTATTATTATAATGTGTCAATAGTATCAAGTCTTTTATTTATTTTTGGCTTTTTTATACTAATATTAGTGTTTTAAGGACCATTAGGTGTCCTAAAACTATTTTGATCATGTTTCTAATTGATGGGGATTCTCATCTAGTATATTAAAGTGTTATTATAATTTTAAATTGTATCAAGTCTTTTTGTTTATTTTATTTTTGGCTTTTTAGACTAATAATAGTGATTTAAGGACTACTAGGTGTCCTAAAATTATTTTGATCATGTTTCTAATGCATGAGGACTCTCATATGATGTATTAAAGTGTTATTATAATGTTTAAATAGTATCAAGTCATTTTATTTTATTTATTTTTGGCTTCTTTTAAATTTGGGGTTTGGGGTTCATTTTTTTTTTTGGTCTGTTCAACTTGTGCAAATTTAGCAGGCTTCCCATTCCAATAGTCACCTTTATTCCGTAGTTTATAATCAACCTTAAAAGTTCATCATAGATCGTGTAAATGAGTTATTATAAATCATAATAGTTTATTATCAGTTAAGTCTATTAGTAGACTCACCACACTTAGCTTTATTTCGACGGTTAGAAAACATATTTTTTACAATGGAAATAAAATAAAAATTTCTTAAATTACAACGGTAACAATACACCCTTCCCTATATAAAACCGACTCAAAATTCAAACTCATACACTGTCTCTTTTGTTGATCAAACCCTCCATAGTCTTTTTTCTCATGATCAAACTCCACCATTATCTTTTTTCTTGATCAAAACACCCAAAATGTCTCATCTATCCAAAACATCTCAACCACAAGATCCCGACATTTGTTTCTACGGTGATTACACTATCTTGAAGATATCCACACCCTAAAGAATCCAGGTTGCAGATTCTTTAATTGTGCAGTTGGAATTGCGAGTTACTAATTCCTAAGGTATGCGTTTTTTATGTGGTTTCAACTTAAAAACCTCTAATTGATTGTTGTTTGTTTCAGGAATATGGTGGCTGCAACTATTTTAGGTTTATTGATCCACACCCAAACGCAACACCAAAAAAATCTCTAATTAGCCCAGGACCTAGCAGAAGCTCATATGGACCTGAGACACCTACATCAAAAGGCTTAACAAAATTTAAACTGCAAAGTAGGCTCAGAGAATCTTTAGAGAACGAGGAATTACTTCAGTTATTTTGTAGAGAATATGAAGAAAAGAAGAATCACTTAAAAGTTATGTTGGGAGAAACCGAAATTGAGAGGGATGAAATAAAACAGAGGTTGATGGTGGTTGAAGTGAAAGAGAATGGACTAAGGATGCTTTTTTATGGTTCATTAGTGGTGTTTGCTATATGATAATGTGTAATAGGGTTGTAGTGGGATTGGGTATTTCATTTTGGCATATGAAGAATTTTGGACAATAAGAAGCGGGTTTTATTTATATCAAAAGTATATGTGTTTGTCCTCAAGCGTTATAACATCTCTATTGAGTTTGTGTATAAACTTTATTCAAAGTCGATAATAGTATATATAAACTCACAGTTGATGATCAACAATCATCATAGCAGATAATAAGGTTTCATGTCACCGATAGATAATTATATTAAGAAGTGACCACTACTTGTAAAAATAGCCATATTTGAAGACATCCAAGTTCACAATGAAACAACACACATAGATACATAACAGTCAATCTAATTGTTTGTTAAAACAATCATATTGGAAAACATCCAAAATATTTATGAACATCCAAATTCAAAAGGCGACAACACAATTATATACAAAGGTTTCAATGATCTAATCTTCGCATAAATTAATCCAAAACAAACAAAATTAATTATTTCTTAAAACTGTCAGACATTAGTACGGATTGTTTGTCATCATCCACCACACACATTTAGCAAAAACTGACTTGTTTGTTACTACTCAAATAACCAAATTAGTTGCCTCAAGAACCAATAATCTGGGCGAGGACGCCCAACACAACCTTTTCATAGCCAAACCCAACATCAGCTTAACTCGTCTCACTAGAATTCTTCTTATTAA
This sequence comes from Lycium barbarum, assembly GCF_019175385.1. Classification (NCBI taxonomy): domain Eukaryota; kingdom Viridiplantae; phylum Streptophyta; class Magnoliopsida; order Solanales; family Solanaceae; genus Lycium; species Lycium barbarum. Next base: position 98,746,753 of record NC_083345.1, on the reverse strand, counting down.
CCTGAGCAGACATCTGCTGCCTTCTCAGCTTGAGCAGCTGGCATAGGGAGCACAACCTTCTCGACCTCAACCTTCTCAAGTTTCTCAACTTCAGAAGCTCGTCTAGGGACCTCAACCTTCTAAAGATCAGTACTAGCATTCTTCACAGTAACCTGAGCAGTTGGCACAGAAATATTTGTTGCCTTCTCAGGTTGAGCAGCTACCATGGGGAGCTCAACCTTCTCAAGTTTCTCAACTTCAGAAGCTTGTCTAGGGACCTCAACCTTCTCATGAGCACCTGGTCTAGGGATCTCAGCTGTTGGCTCAGCACCTACACTCAACTTATTGATAGCAGATGGCTCCACAAGTGCTTGTGCTACAGTTTTTGGACATAATTAAAAAGAATAAGAATCGTATGGAACATAATTACAACAAAAAAAAATTCAAAATGTTCACCTTTCTCTTTGACAGTCTCTTGATTCTTCTTCTTCGCCTTCTCGCTCCTTCTAAATTTTTTCGCCTCCACATAAGCGAGAAGAACATTTAAAGACTCCTCCATCTTATCCATATGCTGTTGCAGTTCCATATGATCTATCGGCACTGATGGGCCCCTACTTGATGCGACACGATCCCTAGAAGTCCTAATGCCAACATTACCACCAAATTCTTCTGATTGAATATCTTCCCTATCATATGAGAGCTCCTTGGACTCCTTTCCAAACCTACAACGACGCTTCGAGGCATGATGAGTATTTTCGTCAGAATTCTCATTGGACTCGTTTCTCAACCTACTAGGAGCCTTTGAGCCATTCATTGATGTAACCAATACGGTCATGCTTTCCAATTCAATCTTCAATTTATCTATGATGGGATCATCAACCTCATCATCAAATGGCAAGAAGCGCTTCATGTAGTCCTACCTACTCCAGCTCACGCATTGTGAGGATGATGTAAGGGTGCACAACCTACAAATATGCAAAACATTAACATTTAGTTTATATTTTAGCAAAAACAATAGACTCTAAATTTGTACCTGTGAAATTCCCCCTCCAATCTTAAATGGATCCTAGCAATAGGCAGTGGAACATCATCTGATTTGCTAGCATGCAGTCTAAGTGTGGGGAAAGCTTCATAAGTCTAGACCTATAATGGCACAAATAATAGCTGAGTGTAAAAATAAATAACACACAGTCAAAACCCAACATAAGTCAAAATCTAGGAAATAAAAGAGACGCTCTCTTGAAACCCTAACCCTTTTTTTTTCTTTTTTTTTATCTTGAAACCCTAACCCTAGCCGAAACCCTAAGATTTTTCCTTCACTTTTTCGGCAACCATGGCCGCTACGGCCACTGGGCAGGCTCCACTAGAGGTTGCCAGTCATCATTGACACCCTCAAACACCATTAAACAACCCATACAACCTCACACTTATTCTAATGCAATGAAAGCAATGTAATCCAACACTTTCCTTCCTCCACTTTCATAAAAGAAAATAACTTACTTGCATGGAGAACCTAGGTTTTTCTGGGATGAGGAGTAGATTGAGCAGATGATTTTACGTGAAAATTTGTAGTATGCTATCGTTGGAAAGATTGGCCAGACATAAAAGAACTACATAAACTTATACCGAAAAATGCGAGTTGAAAGGTGAATGTCCTATTGGTTTGTTGAGGAATAGGTAAGTATTGCTTCGTCCAACCCTGGTGGAAGATTATGTGAATATATTATCGAAGCCAGCTTTCTATATTAATCACTAGAATTGGTGGTATCCGATGAGAACCCTTAAGTGGGATCCTTGGTTTGATCCTGATGAGGAGACGACAATAGCAACTGCATGGATTTCCTTTCCATATTTGCCTCTTAACTTCTTCGTTAATGTTACAACCCGTAGTTTCGTACGTGAAAATTTATAAGTGTTGGACATTCTAAGTATGGATACTGTAATTCCCTTCAAGGATATATGATATTATACGAACTAATCCTATGGTCATGACGGTTTACGTTCATATAATAAGCTATGGGAAACTCCGGGACCAAGCAAATCGAAGAAACTAAATTTGTCGAAAATTTAGAAAAAGTTGACAGAATTTTGCATAGAAATTTGGGTCAACCTTGGAGGGGTATATCTCCTAGTATATTAAGAGTTTTGAGGTGTTTCAAAAGCCTAATATGAAGTTCGTCAAGTCTAGTTTCCAACGCAATAAACCGCTCGTCAATAGGACATCAGAGTAGAGAATTACGGACGTTAAAAGTACTGCTACTGTGACCCGACCCGAATTTGAACTAATATAAAAGGGGCTTTCCCCCTCTTTTTTCAGCCAAAATTCCTTCCAAACAATTCCAAAATGCTCTAGAAAGTTCCCCAACTGTCAAACCCAAATTTCAAGCCTAAATCAGCTATAATTCTCGAATTCCAGTTCAGGCAACGTATAGTTGCGAGTATAGAATCATATAGCGACGCGTGTGGTTTAAGTGTAAGGTGAAAAAAGGTGAAGATATAGCGATATTATCAGGAGCAAGGTATGAATCTCCTATTATTAATGTTAATTTTGGTTTATTTACGGAGATAAAACTGTCAAATAGCCGTATAATAGTTTTGTTGGTGGAAATATGGGATAAAACCCATATGAGATGTTTATGGATTATTTTGGTGTTGAGAATATTATGATTAAAGTTGGTATTGATGTTTTTTGTTGGTTGCTGAATTACTATTTTGGGCTAGGCATATAAACAGGGGAGATACTGTCGAAATTTCGGCAGATTCTACAAGGATTTATTTGAAGGACTAAGACAAGTGTATAAAGGTGAGCTTAACAATAGTATAAATTTGCTTGAATATAGATTTACGAGCCTGGAAGGACAAGCGTTGAGTAGGTAAAGTTAAGGCGACCAAAAAGGTATGTTAAGGCTAGTCCATTTCTTTCAAAAGGCATGATTCCTACGTTATGATTCCATACATATTTTTCATAACCTTCTTACTTCCAAAAGTTAGAAGATCATGATTGTTAAAAGTTTTTTATGATGCTAAGGATGAGATATTTTCTATGATGAACATGATGAGGATGATTTTAATTCTAGAAATTCCGAAACTATGATTTGAGGGCATTACGAGATTATTGAGCCATTCCATGAATCCCCTTGATCTTACTTATTTTTTATGGTCTCACCTCATGTTACTCGTTCCTTCGAGGTGAGATATAGCGAAGACAATGATTCTATTTTCAACGCTATCTAAGTTCATGATTCTCGATACTTTCGTGATATTATCGGTTTCATCTTACGATGGTTGGCTCTTCAAGGAATGATCTTGTGACAATGGTAATGCTAATGATGATGTTGATTTCATTTATGTATTTTTATGTGTGTGTAAGTATGTATGTATGCATCGCATCCCACTGATCAGTCGGGTAAGATAACACCGCGCCTTTATGGCCGGGCAAGATAACACCGCGCCTTTATGGCCGGGCAAGATAACACCGCGCCTATGTGGCCGGGTAAGATTCTTTATATATTACCGTGCCTTAGTGGTCGGCAAGATGCTTTATATATTACCGTGCCTTAGTGGCCGGGCAAGATGCTTTATATATTACCGTGCCTTAGTGGCCGGGCAAGATGCTTTATATATTACCGTACCTTAGTGGCGGGGCAAGATGCTATATATATTACCGCTCCTTAATGGTCGGACAAGATATTATATATGGAAAAGGTTTTCTTTACAAGCTAAGCATGCATGACATTCGCCTTAAAAGGGCATTCAGAGGCACAGGTTGATCTCTTTTATATTACTTTTTCTTCATACTTTCATTATATTATTTTCCATGTTCGATATCTTTTATTATGTTACTATTCATGCCTTACATACTCAGTACAATGTTCGTACTGACATCCTTTCTTGTGGACGCTGCGTTTATGCCCGCATGAGAGCAGGAAGACAGATCATATCTTTAGGAGCTCCATCAGTAGAATCTCAGAAGCGCTCCAGTTATTCGGAGCTGTATTTGTTGGTACCACTCTTTTATATGCACACTTGAGTGTGGCAGAGTCCTGCCCTGTCCTTCTGTATTCATGTATTCTATTTAGAGGCTCGTAGATAGATGTATGTAGCAGGATGTTCCTTAACTGTATCAGTTCCTATTGTGTATAATATTTTGGTAGCTTTGTTACCTCATGCATACGGGCTTAGTTATTAATGACTGTACTAAGTGCGTGTGGTCCACCAAGAAATACTTATGGAATGCTAGACTAGAGGTGCTCGGTAGGCTAGTACCGGGTATCCGTCATGGCCCTCTAGCTGGGTCGTGACAGTTAAGGAAGCAGTTTCTCTCTTGCATCAGTAGTAGGCAAGCCTTTGCAAGTTGACATGGCTATAAAGAATCAAACCAGGCCAAGTTATGCTAGAGTCAAGGTAGAAGTTGATCAACGCGCACACACCTCTGCAGATGGTACGGACAACCCTGATGCCTTGGTAGGGCCAGGTAGATGTAACCCTGAAGCCTTGGTAGGGCCAGGTATGAGTAACCTTGAGCCTTGGTTGGCCAAGTATGTATGAAACACCGATCATATATGGTCGGGTATGCTATGTAAATGCTATGTATATGATATGATTATGTATATGATATGAATACGAATATGATATGACTATGTATATGAATGTAAATAAGGGGCATGTATACGAATACGGGCACAAATATGGTACGGGTACTATTATGAATGCGAATAATAATGTATGTACACAAACACGTATTAGATATGGAAAGTTCCTAAGAAAGGAAAGTAAGTGCATGTGACGATGATAGTGCTATCTCCTATTCTATGCTATTTCTTATGTTGCTATTTATGCTTCTATATTGATATTGATCATGCTTTACATACTCAGTACATTCTTCGTACTGACGTCCTTTTGTTTGTGAACGCTGCGTCATGCCCGCAGGTGCACAGGGAGACAGGCTTGATCCATAGCTGCTATCTCAGAGAATTACATAGCGGAGCTCTATTTCATTAGCAGCCATAGCTTTTAGGTACTTATTCTTTTGTGTATATAATTATGGGCATAGCGGGGTCCTGTCCCGCCCATGCGATATGTTATACTCTTTTTAGAGGCTCGTAGTCACGTGTATATGGTTAGATATGTCTGGCCTTGTCGGCCTATATTTTGTATGTCATTTTGATAGCCTTGTTGGCTCATGTACGTTGACATGGCATAGGTGCCATTTATGATATAAAGGCATTGTCTTCCAATGGGACTAGCATGATGAATGAGTAGAATTATGTGTTTAATTATGTGGCTGACATAGATATAAGCTTAAGTGTAAGTTAAGGGGTGCCCGGGTGGGCTAGCACCGGGCGCTCGTCGCGGCCCTCTAGACGGGTCGTGACAAAAGTGGTATCAGAGTAGTTCAGTCCTAGGGTGTGTCTACGAGTCGTGTCTAGTAAAGTCTTGGTTATGGGTGTGTTGTGCGCCACACTTATAAACAAGAAGCTGCGGACATTATAGGAATGAATGACCTTCTTTCTTCATAAGAATCGTGCGATAGAGCTATGATATAAGAAATTCTTGTCCCTTAATCGTGTGTTGTGTATTTCAGAAATGCCTGTAAAGAGAAAGGCTATAGCAGCCCAAAAGAGAAAGATGGTGGCAGAAAAGCGGGCTGAAAGAGCACCGCCATCGGTAGTAGAGGAAAGCGAGTCCCCGAGTGTGGCTCAATCTCAGTCCTCCCGTTTAGTACCTATATTAGAGGAGCGCGAGGGAGCCTCAGCCCCAGCTCCTCCACCGGATGCTTCAGGCCAAGATGTAAAAGAGGCCATACATTTTCTTACACAGTTGGTTGCTGCTCAGACGCGGCGGCAAAGTACAGGGCAGGGTGATAGGGTTGTTAGTGCAAGAGCCCGTGACTTCATTACTTTGAACCCTCCGAAATTCTTTGGATCAAAGTCGGAGGAGGATCCTCAGGATTTCATTGATGGTATGTTAAGGACGCTTCGATTGATACATGCTTCGGACACCGAGTCGGTGGAGTTAGCGTCGTATAGATTGAGAGATGTCTCGATCCAATGGTATACTGTTTGGATGGCTTCACGGGGAGCCAATGCACCTCCCCCGGTATGGCAAGAGTTTGTTGATGCATTCCTCCGACATTATATGCCTCCAGAAGTTCGGCGAGCTAGAGCCGATAAGTTCCTAAATTTGAGGCAAGGTAGCATGAGTGCTTTAGAGTACAGTCTCCGCTTCAATTCCTTGGCTAGGTATGCTTCGTCCATGGTAGCGGATATGGGTGACCGGGTACACCGATTTATGAAAGGTCTAGGGCCATATTTGATGGATATATGCTTGACTGTGTCCCTTCAGGATAATATGGATATTGCACGCATTCAGGCTCATGCTCAGAACTTAGAAGAAAACCTATAGCAGCAGAGAAGTGAACGCGAGCAGGATAGGGGTCATGGTAAGAGGTCCAAATCTTCATGTCCGATGAGTGAGTTTAGAGGTGGGCACAGACAGCAGATGTCCAGGCACTCAGGCTATTCTATGACTAGTACGCCTCCGCGGTTTTCAGGCCAGAGATTCGACAGATCTACTCATTCCGGGCCGAGTCAGAGTTATTCGGGGTCTCAGTTCAGAGATGATTCGGGTCAAGCAAGGCCACTCGCACTACGATGTTTCCAGTGTGGGAAGTTACCATTGGGGTCGATGCCGATTGGGTTTGGATGTTTGCTATTCATGTGGTCGACCAGGCCATATCATGCGTGATTGCCCCTCAGTTCATGGTAAAGGTAGGACCCAGCCTTCAGGGTCGATAGCCGGATCTTCAGCATCTGTACGCCCTATGGGGCTAGGTTCACATGCGCCAGTCGGCCATGGTAGAGGTAGAGGGAGAGCTCCCAGTTTTAGCGGTCCTCAACACCATGGTTATGCTTTGGCTGGACGCCAATATCTTGAGTCTTCTCCTGATGTGGTTACAGGTATATTATCGGTATTCTCTCATGATGTATATGCTTTGATTGATCCGGGATCCACATTGTCATATGTTAGTCCATATATTGCAGGTCGATTTAGGGTCGAACCAGAGTCGATCAAACCTTTTGAGGTGTCTACACCCGTTGGTGAATCGGTAATAGCTAGCCGAGTGTATAGAAATTGCATAGTTTTTATTTGTGACCGCCGTACTATAGTTGACTTGCATGAGCTAAATATGGTAGACTTTGATGTCATTATGGGCATGGATTGGTTGGCCTCTTGCTATGCCAATGTTGATTGTAGAATGAAAATGGCTCGTTTCTAATTTCCGGGAGAACCAGTCTTAGAATGGAAAGGGAATACGGCGTCACCAAAGGGTAGGTTTATTTCCTATCTAAAGGCAAGGAAAATGATCACGAAAGGATGTATCTATCATCTAGTTCGGGTTCAAGATGTAGAAGCTGAATCGCCGACTCTTTAGACAGTTCCTGTAGTAAACGAATTTCCGGATGTGTTCCCGGAAGAGCTTCCAGGCCTTCCTCCCGAACGGGAGATTGATTTCGCAATTGATGTTTTGCCGAGCACCAAGCCCATATCTATTCCTCCTTATAGAATGGCTCCCGCAGAATTGAGAGAGTTGAAGGAGCAATTGAAGGACTTGCTTGAGAAAGACTTTATTAGGCCAAGTTCATCCCCGTGGGGAGCACCCGTATTGTTTGTCCGAAAGAAAGATGGCTCCTTGAGAATGTGCATTGATTACCGGCAATTGAATAAAGTGACAATTAAGAACAAGTATCCTCTTCCGAGGATTGATAACTTATTTGATCAATTGCAAGGTGCCAAATGGTTTTCAAAGATTGATTTGAGGTCCGGGTATCATCAAGTGAGAGTCAGGGAGAAAGATATCCCTAAGACAGCCTTTAGAACAAGATATGGTCATTTTGAGTTCCGGGTGATGTCATTTGGGCTAACTAATGCGCCGGCGGCAATTATGGATCTCATGAATAATGTGTTCAGGCCTTTTCTGGATTTATTTGTGATCGCATTTATCGACGACATCTTGGTATATTCTAGATCCGAGGCAGAACATGTGAATCATTTGCGTAGTGTCCTCAGAGTCCTTCGAACTCGAGAGTTGTTCGCGATGTTTTCCAAATGCGAGTTTTGGTTCAACTCAGTGGCATTTCTGGGGCATATTGTGGCAGCCGATGGTATTCGAGTGCATAGTCAAAAGATTGAGGCCGTGAAGACTTGGCCAAGGCCCACAACTCCTACGAAGGTTCGTAGCTTTCTGGGCTTAGCAGGTTATTACAGGAGATTTGTTGAAGGTTTTTCTTCTATTTCTGCACCACTCACAAAGTTGACCCAAAAAACAGCAAAGTTTCAATGGACAGATGCTTGTGAGCATAGCTTCCAAGAGTTGAAAAGTAGATTGACTTCCGCCCCAGTCTTGACACTTCCAGAGGAATTGGAAGGATATGTTGTATATTGGGATGCTTCAGGTGTTGGGCTAGGCTGTGTATTGATGCAACATGGTAAGGTGATTGCGTATGCTTCAAGGCAATTACGGAAACATGAGCAGAATTATCCAACCCATGATTTAGAATTGGCCACAGTGGTTCATGCGTTAAAGATATGGAGACATTATTTATATGGCGTCCATGTGGATATTTATACGGATCATAAGAGTCTACAGTATATCTTCAAGCAGAAAGAGTTGAATTTATGGCAACGACGCTGGTTGGAATTGCTAAAAGATTATGATGTTGATATCTTGTATCACCCCGGAAAGGCAAATGTTGTAGCTGATGCTCTTAGCCGCAGATCTATGGGAAATTTGTGCGATGTATGACCCGAGAGGAGAGAAATGACTCGTGAGCTCCAGCAGTTAGCTAGCCTAGGAGTTCGAGTAGTGGACTCAGGTAGTAGGGGGACTACTATCCAGAATTCAGCAGCCTCATCGCTAGTGGCAGAAGGGAAAGAGCGACAATATGAAGATCCCATGCTAATGCATTACAGAGATACACTACCTCATAAAAAGGAGTCATCATTTGATATCACAGGATACGGAGTTCTCCGATGCCGAGGCAGAGTATGCGTTCCTGATATGGCAGGATTACGCCACCAGGTATTGAGGGAAGCTCATTGTTCCCGTTACTCTGTTCACCCTGGTGCGAAGAAAATGTATCATGATCTTAAGTCTGTATATTGGTGGAGTGGAATGAAGAAAGATATAGCGGAATTCGTAGCTCAATTTCCTAATTGTCAGCAAGTGAAAATCGAGCACCAAAGGCCGGGTGGATTATTGCAAGCTATAGAAATCCCAACCTGGAAGTAGGAAGTGATTAACATGGACTTCATTACAGAATTACCCTGTTCTCGATGCAAGTATGACTCTATATGGGAGATTGTGGATAGGCTCACAAAGTCAGCTCATTTCTTACCTATCAGAACGACCTATGTGGCAAAAGATTATGCAAGGCTTTATGTTAAAGAGATAGTGAGACTCCATGGTGTTCCAACATCTATTATCTCTGATAGAGGGACTCAGTTTACAGCAAACTTTTGGTAGTCTTTCCAAGAAGGTCTAGGGACTCAAGTGAGCCTTAGTACGACATTTCACCCGCAGACTGATGGACAAGCCGAGCGTACCATTCAGACTCTTGAAGATATGTTGCGGGCATGTATGATATATTTTGGAGGAAATTGGGATGACCATTTGCCACTCATCGAATTCGCTTACAATAACAGTCATCATTCTAGCATCCAAATGGCACCGTATGAAGCTTTATATGGGTGAAGGTGTAGATCTCCAATTGGGTGGTTCGAAACAGGAGAGGCCAGACTGATAAGGCCAGACTTGGTTCAGCAAGCCATAGAGAAAGTCAAGCTCATACAAGATCGGTTATTAGCAGCCCAAAGTCGTCAAAAGTCCTATGCGGATAATCGCTGAAGAGACTTAGAGTTCCAAGTGAAAGATTGGGTATTCTTGAAAGTGTCACCGATGAAAGGTGTAATGAGATTTGGCAAAAAGGGGAAGCTTAGTCCCCGGTACATTGGACCTTATGAGATTGTGCACAAAGTGGGCAAAGTGGCCTACGAATTAGATCTACCTCCGGATTTGGAGTCAGTTCACCCAGTTTTCCATGTCTCGATGCTTCAAAAATGTGTTGGAGATCCTACTAGGATCGTTCCAATAAGCGATGTGGAAGTGACAGAAAAGTTGACTTATGAAGAAGTGTCCATTGCCATACTAGATAGGCAAGTACGGAGGCTTAGAAACAAAGAAGTGGCGTCAGTCAAGGTTTTATGTAGAAGCAGTAAATGAGAAGAAATGACATGGGAAGCGGAGGAAAGTATGCGATCCCGATACCCGCATTTGTTTCAGCCCTTGGAGGAGATCCAAGATGAGATATCCAAATCATGAGGTAGGTATGTTTCCTTTTATGTTTTTTGGTCGTGTGTGGCCAAATTCTATTGCTATTATGTTGTGGCCCTGAGAGGCATCGATATTATTGGTTGTTGTGACAGGATGGTAGTGCCATGTTATAGGGGAAACTCTGGCGAAATTTTTATAGGGGAAACTCTGGCGAAATTTTTAAAGGGGGAAAAATGTTACACCTCGGAAAAATCCTCCATTGTTGCCCAAGTGAATGGACCCGCGAGGAGTGCGAGTATCCGATATTTTCATGAGTAAGAAATAACATTTGACGACCCTAAGTAAGATTCCGAAGGCAATTGCAATAAGAGATAGGTTATGCTCCATAATGAATAATTATAGGTTCTGAAAATGTGGAAAGTTGTAGATCTGCATTTTGGCCAGTTGCACGTAAAATGAAATACGGACCATAAAGTGGTTTACGGCCCGTAAACTGCCATGTCGTATTTTGGCTTCCAAAACTTCAACTTTCTGCCAAATGATCAAATGGTTAAATACGACCTAAAATACGGACCATAAAGTGGTTTACCCGTAAACTGTGTCCGTAAATCACCACGTCTCAGCCTGAGTTTCTGTTTCTATTATGATTAAATACGACCACGAAGGATGGTTCCTTAAACTGGAATACGGACCGTAAACCAAGTTTACGACCAATGTGTTGTTAACTCCAGACCAGATCTTAAGTCATTAAATAAGGGATCCAAGTTTATTATTTCATTTCCACATTTCAACCCCTTCTCTCTAAAACCTCTCTCTACATTTATTCCACAAGGATTCAAGGATTATTAGTGAACAACAACATAAACCAAGTGAATCAAGTGTAAGAAAACCATCAAAGATCATTCAAAGTCAAGAAATCTCATGGAGGTAAACTAGGGTTTTTGCTCAAGTGGAGTATTATCAACCAAGGCTTGTTCCTACACCATCTAAGGTAAGATTCACGATATTTCTATGTTGTTTAAGGGAGTCATATATGATAGCTATCGATTCTAATGATAGTATGACTTCAATGAAGGTAGAAACTCTAGCATTGGAGGAGAGCGCGCAAGTGTAGAGTAGTTGAACGGAAAAGGTATGTAAGACTAACCCTTCTTTCATAAGGCATGTTTCTTTTCCCAAACGTCTAAATCTTCTATAAGTCTATGATGTCTTTCAAATGATTTGATCTTCCGAGCTAGTAAGCTCGCGATTCTTGATACGCTACGATCGTACTAGTTCCTCGTATAACGAGTAAGCCTATAAAGACAAATGTGACGAATGACGATAACAGGGATAATGATATCGATGACGATAATGAAGACGATGATGATAATGATGCTTATGAGCTAGTATGTGTATGTATCTATGTATGACTATTATGGGACCCCGAGCTTATGAGGCCGGGTATGATATGTAAATAAGTATGTATACGATTACGAAACGTGCGCACACCTCTGCAGATGGTACGGATAACCCTGACGCCTTGGTAGGGCCAGGTAGATGTAACCCTGAAGTCTTGGTAGGGCCAGGTATGAGTAACCTTGAGCCTTGGTTGGCCAAGTATGTATGAAACACCGATCCTACGTGGTCGGGTATGCTATGTAAATGTTATGTATATGATATGATTATGTATATGATATGAATACGAATATGATATGACTATGTATATGAATGTGAATAAGGGGCATGTATACGAATACGGGCACAAATATGGTACAGGTAGTATTATGAATGCGGATAATTATGTATGTACCCAAACACGTATTAGATATGGAAAGTTCCTAAGAAAGGCAAGTAAGTGCATGTGACGATGATATTGTCATCTCCAATTCTATGCTATTTCTTATGTTGATATTTATGCTTCTATATTGATATTGATCATGCTTTACATACTCAGTACATTCTTCGTACTGACGTCCTTTTGTTTGTGGACGCTGCGTCATGCCCGCAGGTGCACAGGGAGATAGGCTTGATACATAGCTGCTTTATCAGAGAATTACATAGCAGAGCTCCATTTCATTCGGAGCCATAGCTTTTGGGTACTTATTCTTTTGTGTATATAATTATAGGCATAGCAGGGTCCTGTCCCGCCCATGTGATATGTTATACTCTTCTTAGAGGCTCGTAGTCACGTGTATATGGTTAGATATGTTTGGCCTTGTCGGCCTATATTTTGTATGTCATTTTGATAGCCTTGTTGGCTCATGTACGTTGACGTGGCATAGGTGCCAATTATGATATAAAGGCATTGTCGTCCAATGGGACTAGCATGATGAATGAGTAGAATTATGTGTTTAATTATGTGGCTCACCTAGATGTAAGCTGAAGTGTAAGTTAAGGGGTGCCCGGGTGGGCTAGCACCGGGCGCTCGTTGCGGCCCTCTAGACGGGTCGTGACAGAAGCATTGTGGAGAATGTATTGTTGCCACAAGAAATCATCACAGACATAAAAAGGAGAAATAAAACTGTACAATGTGGTGGTTAAACTTGATATGACAAAAGCATATGACAGGGTTTCATGGATATATTTGACAAAAGTATTAAGGCAGTTCGATTTTTCTGAGGTGGTGATACATATTGTATAGAGGCTGGTTTCAAATAATTGGTATTCAGTGTTGATCAATGGGCAGTCTCATGGCTTTTTTCACTCCTCAAGAGGACTGAAACAAGGTGATCCACTTTCCCCAACACTATTCATTATTGCAGCAGAAGTTTTGGCCAGAAACTTGAACAGTTTACATGAGGATTCTGCATTCAAGGGGTATGGCATGCCTAAGTGGAGTCCATAGATAAACCACCTATCATATGCAGATGATGCCATTCTTTTTTGTTCACCTGATCCTGCCTCTCTGAAGAAGATGATGAAAATTTTGAGAAACTATGAGAAGATATCAGATCAGTTGGTCAATAAGGGTAAGAGTTCTTTCTATTTGCATGAGAAAGTTCCAGTTAATATTGTGCGTAGAGTAAGAAGAAAAACTGGAATGAGGAAATGCTCCTTTCCTTTTACATATCTGGGTTGTCCAGTATTCTATGGTAGAAGGGAGATTGTCTATTATGATAATCTTATCAAAAAGGTTATGAATAGAGTGATGTCTTGGCAAAACAGGATGCTTTCATTTGGTGGAAGATACATTTTGATTGCACATGTACTACAAACAATGCCTGTTTATTTATTGTCTGCAATCAATCCTTTGAAAGGGGTAATAGATCAATTACATAAGATTTTTTGCCAAGTTCTTATAGAGTAATACTGCTGGTTTGAAAGGAAATCATTGGGTTGCTTGGGACAAAATGTGTCTGCCAAAGGATGAGGGGGGACTTTGCTTCAAATCTCTCCATGACATATCAAAAGCTCTTTTTGCAAAACTCTGGTGGAACTTCAAAACTTCAATCTATTTTCGGGGAGCATTTACGGGAAACAACTACTTCTTAAAGCCGCATCTTGTAATTGCTTAAGACAGAGGAGCTTCACATGCATGGAAGAAGATGGTGGCCGTTAGAGAGGAAGTCGAACATCAGATATGGTGGCAATTGAAATCAAGTACTTCTAGCTTGTGGTTTGATAATTGTACAAAACAATATACTTTATACTTTGTAGATAATGAGCTAGCTATTGATGAAGAAATAGAAGTAAAGAAGTTTATATCTGGTGGAGTATGGAATCTGCAAAAAATATTAGCAGTTCTCTCTTCAGAAACTGCTTCTCATATTCAGGAAGACATCAGTCCAACACTGCTGGAGGTTGACAATAACAAGGCATGGTGGATGTGTGAAAACAATGGTAAATTCACTGTCAAAAGTGCATGGGAGGAAACAAGACATAAGCAGGAGAGCTATGCAGCATACAAATACATCTGGTTAAAAGGATTGCCTATAAAGATAAGTTTTTTCCTATGGAGGGTATGGAAAGGAAGGATAGCCACAAATGACAACCTCAAAAGAATGCACAAATACATTGTATCTAAATGCTGGTGTTGTGAGGAATACAAACAGGAAATAATGTACCATCTTTTTCAAACCTCTCCAATAGCTTTTTAGCTTTGGAAACAATTTGCTTCTTGTGCAGGTTTAAACATTGAAGGGCTGCAACTGCAGCAGATGATCGTACTATGATGGAAAACAACTACACCTTCCAAGCTGCAAAGTATTTTTTAGGCTATTCCTGCTATCCTAATGTGGGAAATATGGAAGAGAAGAAATTCAATCAAGCATGTCAAAAATACTACATATAAAAGGATTGTGTATCAGGCTCAACAGACCATTTATCAGTTGATCAAACTGAAGTATCCATGGATATTCAGGCTTCCTCCAGACTGGCCTGCCGTTATAGACTTTTTGAGTAATTATAAACCAAAACTACAATTTTGAAAAGTACAATGGAAGCTGCCATAGCATGGTCTGAAATGCAACACTGATAGGGGATCACAAGGAAATTTGGGTCATATTTCATATGCTTTTTGTATTAGAGATGACATAGGAGATCTTGTTTATGCACAAGCCAACTTGATAGGAATTGCTACCAACATGGAGGCAGAAACAGTTGCAGTTCAAGAACCTATTTTTTACTGTCTCTCCAACAATTTGCAGTTTGTGCAACTGGAAACTGACTCTTTAGTATTGAAAAACATATTACAAGATCTATGGAAGATTCCTTGGCAGCTGACTGAAAGAGTGGAGTAGATACAACACATGATGAGAGAGTTACAAATTCAGGTGATGCACATCTTCAGAGAGGGCAGTCAACTTGTAGATTTTCTGGCAAAAACAGCAATGGATACTGAGGAGAAGCTGGAATATCATAGTTTTTAGACTTTACCATCTATGGGAAGGAATATTCTTAACATGGAAAAAGCTCAAGTTCCATCATTGAGGATCAAAACAAGGAGAATTCAGTAGGAATGAGTCTTATTCAAAGGCAGGATAATCATAGGCTTTATATTTTTCTGTGGAAAAATGTAAAATCATCTTTGAGTGTCAACTCTAAGATGGTTAGCAATTTTTTCCCTTTATTGTTGTAGACTAATCATAAATTTTAATAAAACATTCGACAATTTTTTTTTTTTAAAAAAGAACAATATATAATCTACTACACCAGTGGTTTATAACATGTACCATGAATTCCCAGGGGAAGCCATAGAGAGCATATGATGGCGTCTTCTTATCAAGGTGGGTTTGGTGGTGCCTGGAAATGTCTACCTTGTCCTTCAAGTATTGCAAGGTGAGTTCAAAGGATTTCTTTCCCCAAGGATAGCTCTGGAAGAATTGCAAATCGTCAATCATTTTAAACCAATCAGTGTCCATACCCCTGGACACATCTTGGCCATCAAAATTGTATGCAGAACCCATACAAGACAACATTTCAGCTTTTTTTCTTTATTTAATCTAAGCCCTCTTATCCCCGACAATAGCTTTTCTAATGTAATCTTCTTGTTTCGAGTAACCTTTGAGTAGAATTATACCCTGTTCTTAATTGTCCTATCCTCTCTAGATTAGGAGGGATAGGATCCACAATTTAAACCGGTGATCAACGCAAACTCCTTCAAGCCCAAAATACACAGGTTTGTCATTCATGAGGAACCACACTTCACGCTTCTTTTTTTGGACCACATGATGAAGAAGCATATAGTAGATCATCCATTAGTTGAAATTGATGAAGAATTTTGATAGTTTCCTAATGTGACCAAAACAGGAATGCTTCCACATTTTCCTTAGTTTTTATCTCTCAATACCTTGTTAAATTCAACTAACAACATTAGCCTGCTCCTAACAGAAACTTTTGTTGGAAAAGATTCATAATCATCCAGCCAATTAATCATGCCATACTTTTCAACGTTAATTGTCTTTGCACAATAAGACAAGGACAGAGGATCAACATCTTCAGCAGCACTAGAGTGCTTTGAACCATCCTCAGATACATAACCATCACTCTCAATTCTACTATGAACTCTACTATCAACTCTATCTCCATCAACACTACTCTCATCAATGGGGTCTGAGTAGGACACGCTCTTAGCTTCTGCACTTCTTTTTCTTTTTCTATCTCGGCTAAGTTCTTCACCCCTTCTTTTGTTATACTTACGATTCGCATTAGAACGAGTTTCAACCATAGCACAAGAACGGGGGAGTATTTTGCCTCCTATTCCTCTACACCTAGGCATTTATACGATCTATGTACAAACAATAGGGACATTGATCAACCATGATATAAAAATAAGAATAATTGACCAAAAGTCTATTAATAGACCATGTGTAAATTTCAAAAACAAGCAAAATAAGTATAACGAACACACATTTTGATGAAAAAATAGGCAAAACAACAAAGGTTTTGAAAAAAAGAAGATGTTTATGAACACTAGGTTTTTATCCAGATTGAAAAAAAAATAAAAAAATTCAGGGCAATATGGAGGTCAAAATGCTCTGACGGAGTTGCAGAGTTAAAGAAACTACATGTTTAAGACGATCAAGGTGTATTGGAGCTTGAGGGAGAGGTGGAAGTTTGAGAGTTCTAAGCTAGGAAGAGAAATGAAGAAGTGAAAGGGAAGGATAAGAGAGAGAGGGGCTTCGTATATTTTATTACAAGTCAGAGGGACTTAAGTGTATAACTTAAAACCTCCAAACTTTTTAAAATTATGAAATATACCCCATTCCCCTTTTTCTAAACCCTAATCCCAAAACATAATTGAAAAAGAAATTCAGTGGCCTTATTCTCAATTAAAACTTGAAAGTGGCCTCCTTCACAAATCTTCTCTACTAACCTGTTAGAAGAGGGGTAAATTAGATCTGCTAACAGTCGTAAACAAATGAGGGAAATACTAATTGGTATAAAAGCATTGCACATAAATTTAGTAGAAATGGCAACCCATTGCGTAAAATAGGCTGCCAACTTAAATATATTAGTAGACATGAAGTTTAGTTAAAGGGCCTTCTAACCCATTGTGTTCAGAACCAAAGAATATGTATATTGAATATAGCAATAGTTACATGGAGATACATATACAATTAACAGGTGGTTAAGGGACAAATTCTGGATACATATATCGAATATGATACTACAACAGCAGAATCACATTTTGACACTTGAGGCTATAACATGTTCACAATGGACAGTTGAATACTATGCATAACTCTAACCCATCAAACAGATTTTGGCACCAGTAACATGTTTCCTTTTTTTTTTTAGCAGTCCTTTTTTTTAAAGGACACTCGACAACACCATAAAGGTTTCTATTCTCTCCACATATTACGTCTTCTCAAGCCTTTGGTTTTATTGTCCCTTTGTAGCAAATAATAATAATGTTCAACAGCATGTTCACAAATGTCAGGACCAATAATTTCATGACCCATTCCAGTGAATGCTTTGATATTTTGCGTATAGGTACGTATTGTTTTGATAATTCCTTTTCATTCGCCATGTGCGCGGAATCTGGATGGTTATTGGGACAAAGAAGAAATAAAAGAAAAGTAATATAATTTTTGGTTCCAAGTTTGTTTTTAACAGGCATATCATATAGACAGTAGCTTATAACATTTTTAAAAAAACGGAGAAGGTGCAAATATACCCCTCAACTTTGTCATTTAGAGCAGATATGCCCTCGTTACAAAAGTGGTGCATATATACCCCTGTCGTTACAAAAATGGTGCAAATATACCCCTGCAGTTACAAAATGGTGCAAATTTACCCTTTTCACTAACAGATTTTTTTTTAAAAATCATTTAATTTATTTTTTAATTAAAAAAAAGTTTACCTATATTTTCTTTAGTAGACATAATTTTCTAAAGCCACATGGTAATTTTGTTTTCTGGTGTGTCGGGTCTGGTAAGTTTCAAAAAATATCTCCGTGACTTTAAAAAAATAAGTCTACCCATATTTTCTTTAGTAGACATAATTTTCTAAAGCCACATTGTAATTTTTTTTTCTGGTGTGTCGGGTCTGGTAAGTTTCCAAAAATATCTCCGGGACTTTAAAAAAATAAGTCTACCCATATTTTCTTTAGTAGACATAATTTTCTAAAGCCACATGGTAATTTTTTTTCTGGTGTGTCGGATCTGGTAAGTTTCAAAAAATATCTCCGTGACTATAAAAAAATAAGTCTACCCATATTTTCTTTAGTAGACATAATTTTCGAAAGCCACATGGTAATTTTTTTTTCTGGTGTGTCGAGTCTGGTAAATTTCAAAAAATATCTCCGTGACTTTAAAAAAATAAGTCTACCCATATTTTCTTTAGTAGACATAATTTTCTAAAGCCACATGGTAATTTTTTTTCTGGTGTGTCGGGTCTGGTAAGTATAAAATAATATCTCTGTGACTTTAAAAAAATAAGTCTACCCATATTTTCTTTAGTATACATAATTTTCTAAAGCCATATGATAATTTTTTTTTTTGGTGTGTCGGGTCAAGTAAGTTTCAAAAATATCTCCGTGACTTTAAAAAAATAAGTCTACCCATATTTTCTTTAGTAGACATAATTTTCTAAAGCAACGTGGTAATTTTTTTTTCTGGTGCGTCGGGTCTGGTAAGTTTCAAAAAATATCTCCGCGACTTTAAAAAAATATGTCTACCCATTTTTTTAAACTTACCAGACTCGACCCACCAGAAAAAATATTATCATGTGGCTTTAGAAAATTATGTCTACTAAAGAAAATATAGGTAGACTTTTCTTTTAATTAAAAAATAAATTAAATGATTTTTAAAAAAAAATCCGTTAGTGAAAAGGGTATATTTGCACCATTTTGTAACTGCAGGGGTATATTTGCACCATTTTTGTAACGGCAGGGATATATATGCACCACTTTTATAACGAGGGGCATATCTGCTCTAAATGACAAAGTTGAGGGGTATATTTGCACCTTTTTGTGGTTCAAAAAAAAATTATAATTTCCTATTTCGTTTTTTTATTCACGAAATGCAAAAAAAAAAAACATATTTCGTTGATTAATTCACAAAATGCAAAAAAAAAATCAGTTTTGTTCATATTTTTTAATTTTAAATTAAATAATGTATGTGTCCAATCACAAAATGCCATTTGGCTTTTTAAAAGAGTTAACTTTAACTTTGTTTGTTTGAGGGGTATATTTGAGCCAAAAACAAACCTTAAGGGTATTTTTAGACCAAAAGGTGGAAGAAGAGTATTTATGAGCCTTTTTCAATAGTTCAAGGGTATTTTTGGACCTTTTCCGTAAATTTAGTGAGAAAACTGAAATAGCCTTAATAAGAAAGAGTTGAAGTATTACCGCTTTAGAGACGGAAGATGCTAATAACCTGCTAAAAGAGGGGAAAGTTAGATTCGATGCAAAGAATCAGACAATCATAAACTATTGAGTGAAATATAATCTGGTATAAAAGCATTGCACGAAAAGGCAGAAGTAATGGCAACCATTGTGTAAAATATGTGATCAACTTAAATTCCTAGCCAGAGAGCATATTTTAAGCATCTTCTAACACATTGTGTTCATAACCAAAGAATATGTATATTGATAATGTGAAAAATTACATGGAGATGCATATACAATAAAGAGGTGGTACAGGGACTGGATTCTGCATACATATATCGGCTTTAATACTACCACACAAGGGAAAATATTGTGACACTATAGGCTTTTCTAGCAATCCTCTTTTTTTTTAAGGACGATCGAGAACGCTATAAAGGCTACCAGTTATGCCACGTGCAGCGCCTTCTCAAGCATTTCCGTCATTTATCCCTTTGTAGCAAATAATAGTAATGTTCAACCGCATGTTCATATATTTAAGGATTCTTCCGAAAGTATGCAGCCTTCACTTGGTGTACAAGGACGCCGATTTTAGAGATTCCAGTTTGTTCGGCCTAAAATTGTGGTTGGAGATTGCATTTGTCGTCCCAGCGATTTCATTCCAAAAATGTATGAAGACAAAGGTCTGTTAACCCTTACTCAGGAACACACTCGGAAATGGGTTTATTTGTTTCTGAGTAACCATGCTACCCATTTGATACATAGATTTTAAAAAGAAACATCATAAGGGAAAAATACTGGACAGAGTATATATTTTACTCATAAACATAACCATTCTTTTTTTTTCCAGCAATAAATGATTTTAAACAGAAACATCATAAGGGAACGCCATAAAAAGTTTTTTTCAGTGATGCATTCATAAACTTAAACATCATTCTAATCGATACAGGTGATAGATTGCTTTTGTCCAAAGTGTCAAGGAGTAGGAGCAATTAAAGTGTGAGGGCAATATTTATCACATAGCCCTAGGTAGAGTCACTAATCCACAATTTAACTCAGTCAATGGTCATATTTATATCATAATAGGCATTCAACATCCATAACAAAATCATAAACAAACGAGCATATAATAATGCAGAATAAAATGTAATGATGTACAATGCAAAATATGATGACGTGCAATGCAATGCAAAGCCATGCACTGACCAATCACTCGAACTTTACACACATGCTAACTGATGCCATTGCTCAGTAGTCATGACCTGCTGAGGACCCATGGTGTCCATGTACCACTCGTTCCGGATACTCATCGGACCTGAGCCATAAATCCTCCACTCCGAAAAGAACCTCGGACGCGGATCCATATCATGTACCACTCATTTTCGGAACGAACCTCGGACCACGAGCTCACAAAATCAAAAGTCATACCAACCTAGCTAATATCCAACCAAAAAACCATGTCTGAAGACCAAATCATGCTTTCTCACATCAATTCTACACAATACATACGTTTCGCTAATCAAAGTCTAACTAAAGTAAGTCGTAACCTACCTAGAAAGCCAAGTAACAGTCTCGAATAGCCAAACCTTAGCCTTGCCTTCCTCTTTGGAGAACCTCAAAATGACTAACGTTTATCAGATATGAATTCTACGGCAGAATACGAACTAACGGTACCCATATTGCCATAGTTTTACCCAAAACCCAAAAATGGACCCAAAATAGCCAAACCCGAGCCACAAGGGCAAAACTATAATTTTATTAAAAATTCAGATACAATATAGTCAAAATAGTACTCTACAAGTCTAAACGAGTCCAACGATACGCATATTGCTATGCTTTTAGAAAACTATCCAAAATACCCCTACAATGTGAATCCGGGTTCATAAGGGTAAAATGGGGAAATTTAGTGCATAACTATGTTACCCATCATCTAGTCAACCTTCAATCTTAATTTCATGGAATTCTATTCATCACAAGATATCCAAATTCATCTTTTCTATTTTTAGCCCTAGGGTTCTTAACCTATTACTTCATCACAATTAGTGCGTAAGATGACTATGAGATGATGATAATCGATAGATAAATAATGAATACTAGGTTAGAATGTTATCCCAAAGTGATTGTGAATAATTTTCCATTGCTCTCTCCCAACCCTTCAACTATTGAAGGTTTCATCAATTCTTGGGTACTAATCTTTCACCACCATTACTCGAGCTTAAGCTTTTCATGGGATTTGAAAAAGGAATGATAATGAATCACATAAGGGTTTGCACTTATCTTCAAGGAGGAACTTCACCCTAGCCCTAGGAAAATAGCCTCTCACATTCTAAGGAAGTGTTTTTGGGTTTATGAGGGGAAAGAATTGAAAAATAACACTTAAAAATGACTTTCTGCCCGGTCAGCGGGTGCCCAAATTTCTGATTTGTTCAAAACTTCGTTTTAGCCCCCAAAACTCATTCGGAACCTCCCGAACACAAACCATATATGTGTTTTGATTGTAAACCACGTTATGGACGCACCCGTGATCTCGGAATTCCCAAAAGAGATCATTTTAACCCGGTGTTGACTAAGTCAACCCCAACACTATGAAACTAAGCCTTCACTCGAGACTCAAAACATCCCCGAATGCCTTGGGACCCAAAATGATGGATTCACTAAGTCATAGGTTGTACTAACGGGACTCGAGGAAAGGTTCAACGCGGTTAAATAGGTCAAAACACTATAACGACCAAATGGGTCGTTACAGTACTTCTTGAAAGTACCTCACAAGGGAAAATAAGAATTCACTGGAATGTGACATTCTGGGTACGGCCAACATGTACGGGCCATACATTTATGTACGGGCCGTACTTTGTAATCGTATATTTTATACGGACCGTACTTTCAAGTCGTATCTCATTTCACAAAAATTGTAACTTTTCGAAATTGACACATGAGGTATGTCCAAATTGTACGAGACGTACAGTATTGTATGGGCCATACAATGTGCCCATCTATATTCCAGACTCAGTAAAAGTATAAATACGTTAGTTTAATTTTAATCGTACTTTTCATATTACCAAGCCCTAGCATGAAGTTCTTCCCCTTCCACTATTAGAATACATCAAGGTAAGTCTATTCTAAGCATCCCAAGTGAATTCCAACATATATTCTTGAGTATTAAATAGGAAGTCATTGTTCTAAACTAGGGTTTTCGAGAAAACCCACCTCAAGGATTCAAGATTAAGGCTACTGGGATTTTTCTCATGTTCAGACCATTAGTTACAAGTTTTGGAGATTAACATGTATGTAGGGTTTCTATCTATGTGTGGGAATACAGCGACCCGTTTGGTCGTTATTACAGTTTTGACCCATTTACTCTTGTTGACCCTTCCCCTAGCCCTGTTAGTACGATTTTGACCCGCGGGGATAGGTGGTATGGCTCCTGAGGTAGTCGGGCGAGTTATATAATGACTTATGTGAAATAGAACCTTAAAGTGAAAAGTGTTTAACCAATAGTTGACTTTTGGATAAACGAACCTTTTTCAGAAATCCGTCAATTACGAGACGTTCGGATGGTCGATTGTGACTTGGAGAGGTATTTGGTTCAGTTCTCGAGGCATTTGGATGCATTCTGGGTCATTGGTTAGGAACTTGGCTTTTGGTTATTGGCGGTTGCCTTGGTTAAAAAGATCTTTGTTGGGAATTCCGAGGACACAAGTGAGTTTGTAGCAGGTTTTTGAGTGTGTCTGCATGTTTGGTTTGCATCTGGCAAGTCTCGGATGAATGTCGAGCTTCGGGAAGAATTGATGAAAAAATAATAAAATCTCCTACTGTCCAGTGTTCACTGCGGCTAGGACCACTGCACCACAGCAGACCCGCCACAACGTGGCCTGGTCCGCTCGCACGGGATTTGGGAAGTTTTGGGTAATCTGCTATAGTGGTAGTCTTCCCGCTGTAGCAAGGTCGCCATAGCGGACCACCACTATGATAGCAGGTCCACTGCAGTGGAACTTGGACTGTTGTGCTGGATTACGCAGAACAGAATCATTTACTTAACTCTAATTTTTGAGTCTCAAGTCCCATTCACCAAAAACCTAATTCTAAGAGCTTGGAGAGTCGAATATTGAAGAAACATGGTTGAATCGTCCTTTGGCAGGGGGGGGGGGCGGGGGTAAGTTCCAACCTATTATCTTGCTTATTTACCTTTCTTCCTTAAGTTTACATGGTAGTTTAAGGTCCTAGAGTGGTGAGTGATTCGACCTAGGCTTCTAATCATAAACCCTTTTTATAAAGTGATTAAGTGTTGCTTCAATTACCATTTGTATCATCTAGAAGTGTAGATTAACACCTTCTAGGATTAAGTTGCTCTATAGTTCAAGAATCTAATCATGAGACTTAGGGTTTCACCCAAATTTGGGGGGTTTTACTAATTGATGAAACTGAAGGGCCTAATGTGATTAGAAACCCATGAATTTAAGGGTTATGATTGTTGGAAATATTGGTAAGATAATTTCACCCCTAATTTCCCGTTTTGCCCTCGTGACTTGTTAGGGGCATTTTGGGTATTTGGATTAACCCTTCCCGAGTTGATTCCTTGTCCGATTAGTTGGTTGTCATGGTCATTCACTTACTTGCAATGCTATTTACTAGACTGCCATTGTTTTGAGGCGCTTCAAAAATAGAAGGCTAATGTGGAGTAGTTCATGGCTTTTATTCTGTATTCCAGGTAGGTTACAGCTTACCTTAATTAGACTTTGATTAGCCAAACGTATATATTATGTAGAATTGATGGGATAAAGCATAATTAGTTCTTTGGACATGATGTCTGATTGGATATTACCTAGGTTGGAATGATTTCTTACTATGTGGGATTGTTGCCGTTATTTACACATTGTGATGGCGTATTTGTATTCGTACTGTGGTGATTTGGGATGAAAATCTATTAGATTAGTTGATTGTGGCTTGTTGCCCTGTTATTGTCATTAGGCTTGTTGCCTTAATTGTTGTGTTGTGATACGTGTTGTGATACGTATTGCGCTCATTTCTCTCTTGTTGTGTCATTTATCATGGAGAAAAGAAGGATAATGAGATTAGGCCTATATCGTATTGTATAATTATGATGAAATCATGCATGACATACATTCTCATCTCACATGTATATTGATATCGAATTATGACTTGTTACTAATGATGATATTGAGGAAAATGGAGCACTTTTATGACATAAGACTTAGTTCTGAGGTGTAATTGCTATATTTGGAAGTAAAGGGTGTCATAGACTCTTTATATTGATTGTGATGGTTTGTATAATTCACTCCATGATTGAGATGATTTATCTAAGTCCTGATATGGCTTATGGCCTTGTGACTTGTACTTTCATCGGCGTCTAATTTCATTGATTATCATGCTTACTTTTGAGTTGGTGTTTCATCTTGGGGTTCTAGACTTGAACCATATTTTGTATACACATGTTGCATAAAATATATGTATATAAGGCATATCTCCCAAGGGGTGAGGATGTGGCCTATCTTGTGATATGTATAAGGCACATTTGACAGGGGGTGAGGATGTGACCTATTATGTGGAGTCGTGATCTGAGGTATATTCCGGAGCGAGTGATACATGGACGCCATGGGTCCCCCACGGGTCATGACTATTATGCGAACAATGCCTTTAGCAAATGTCTACATGTTTGAGGTATTTGGCCAGTGCATTGCGTTGCACATCATTACATTTTATTCTGCATCATCATATGGTTTTTCACTTCTAATTTGTGATGGTTTGTTCGTATCATTATAGTGGCATAGATCGGATTATGGACTGGGTCAGTTTGCGGATTAGTGACTATACCTAGGTTCAGTACTTAGATTTGTGATTATCGTTTGAGATTATTGAGACTTGATAGAATTGTGGTTTAGAAGCTTCATCTTAGGTTGTGATTCGGTTATGGGATATTCTGTGACCTTTTTTTGGGTATTATATGCCTATCTGCTTATCTTGTTGATTTTATGCTTATATGCGTGAACTAATCTTAGTCGGCCTGTGATGCTTACTCAGTACTTGTTGTTTGTACTGATGCTACTCTTGTTGTACTCTTCTTTTGAGTGCAGAATTTGTTACTAGTCTCAGTTCCTATCGTCGAGAGTGATCCAATTCTACTCGGCAGAGATTCTAGGGTAAGCTTTGGGGCTAGATCCACACTCGGAGACTCTTCTTTGTAGTTAACTGTCTAGTTTGTATTCTTGAGACAGTATTGATATTTGATAGTTGAACTTCCTATCAAACTTGTATCTATGCAATAGTGGCTCTTATACTAGTCCAGACCAGATTTTAGGGTTATTCTTATTTCCGCACTTATCATTTATGTAACTTAAATGTTTTATCTAAATCATTGTTTATTTCCGCATAATTCTTTTAAATGTTTGAAATGATTTGGGGAAATGGTTCGCTTACCAGATGAAAGTGTAGGTGCCATCACGATTCACGAATTGAGTCGTGACAAGTTGGTATCAGAGCCTTAGGTTTCCGGTCTTACAAGTATAAGAGCATGTCTAGTAGAGTTTTGCGGATCGGTACGATGAGCTCCGTACTTATCTGCGAGAGGCTATAGGACATTTAAGAAACTTCCAATTCTTTCATTCTTTCATGCTACTTCCTTCAAATTAGTATCTAGTCGATTCCAATTGGCATCTAAATTTCCTTGTCTTATTCTCCCACAAATGGTGGAAACTCGTTCCTAAATTCTTATTCTAGCGGTTTTGTTATGACATGGCTTGGTATGGTACTAGATGTGTCATCTTGATTTGGACGCGCGACTAAGTTCAGTATCCAGTTATGACTTGAGGTTTCCATTGTGTGGGATGCTTGTTGAGACTCGTTCATTGTGAGGGTTTTCATGAGAAATTGGAAGAGATGGCACAAAGGGTCACATGATCTCAATGTTTTCAGTTTTGGGTTGCTCGGAAGTCGCAGAAGTGCATTTATGACTTAACAAGAATGAATTTGTCACGACCCAACTAGGGGCCGTGACGGGTACCCGGGGCTAGCCACCGAGCACCACTTGTTCTACTACTCGTCCTACTCATTTAATGCTCTTTTATCACATTTATACTCAGATTGCAGGAAAATCATATTTCATATGGGAACATAATTACTTTTATATACATGTGCCTCTCGGCTATCAAAATAAAATAATATGTATATATATACATAATAACTTCTCGTGAGACCACCTAACCCACACTGCGCATCTACGAGCCTCTACTGGAGTGCTACTTATAAGGACGGGACAAGACCCCGTCATACCCAAAAATACATATATATGACTATACACAAAAGAATCATCGTAAGCACCTCCGAACAAGGAGTGCTTTCAATCAGCTGACAGCTACTACGGATCTGGCTCAAGCTCCCATCCCTGTCTACCTGTGGGCATGAACACAGCGTCCAAAGAAAACGGACGTCAGTAAGAACATTGTACTGAGTATGAGAGCCATAAACAAAGTAATAAGACAATGACATAAAGGAAACATCGATATGAAACATTTGTATCTGACTGTCAAGTATAAAGAAAATAATGCATGCTGGCTTACTCATAATCTTCATCATGTCATGTATGCATAATGTATAAGTTGCCCACCCATATAGGTACGGTGTAGTAATATATAAGCTGCCCGTCCATATCGGATCGATGCGATAGTCATAACATTAGCCTGCGTCCAGGCCTCCCGCGTCCGGGGTACCATCTCATGCCGCCGGCTAGTGGTGTCTGCCCATGCTATTTGGCCATGGTGTATGATATAGCTGCCCGCCTTGGCGGTGACTGCCCCGCCAAATAGGTGCGGTGTTATATCATCATCATACATGCTCATCATAATATGCTTATCGTAACATACTTATCATAATACATGCATAAAGCTTAAGAACAATTTTACTTTATCGGGGTGACGTAAGGTCGTGATCCCCCGATTTCATTATGGAGTAATCATTGACATTCTGCCTCACCTTGAAGGAATTAACACATAAGGTGAGTGTAAGCAATAAATAACATCATCTCATTAGAAAGAAAGGACTAGCCTCACATACCTTTGACGTTTAACTAAGCTATCGCTTGCTTGTTCTCCGTCGATATCACGTTTCTACCTTTAAGAGAGAATTCGCACTAACATTAGTTAATTCAACTATAAAAACGCGTCACTATTTCTAGGGAAAATTGGGCAGCGCTTCCTTTGTTTATACTACTTTTCCCATATTCTATATCAACTCCCATACGTTCACAACAACATTCACAATATTGCAATCAACAATCATCATTCATATACATTGACCACAATCCACCATTTCTCTTCAATTTCGCCACATTTATGGTTATAGCTTACTATCACGATTCCTCGTATATAATACTTATTTCATGGCCTAAATCTCATTTATAACGTATTCATAATCACAACACTCGAACATTCATGATTCAACCCAACCACTATCCGACCATAACACTATTCACTCATGAATGACCCATTTCCTATGTCTTTTTACAATTCAAGTATCTTAACCTTCCAATACCTTAAACAACATGGTTTAGTCATGAAACTTACCTTAGATGATGGTTGAACAAGTCTTGAATGGAATTACTCCTCTATCATCAAAACCCTACTTCACTTCCTTTGGGTTTTCTTGAGAGAGATGAACTTTAGCTAGGTTTCATACACTTTGTCTCATGGATTTGGTGTTATTGATCATGAATTCCCTTTGATTTTCTTGTAAATGAAAAGTGGAGAGTATTCTAGAGGTTTCCAGAGAGAAATATCGTGGAATGAAATGAATTTAATGAGCTTGGGTCTCCTTTTAATGACTTAAAATCTGATCCGGAATGAACAGTAGTTGAAGTGCACAGTGGTCGTAAACCCAGTTTATGGTCCGTATTCCAGTTTACGGGCCATATTTCGTGATCTTATTTAAGCATATCAAAACCATAAAGGTATGCTGAGGATCATGGTGATTTACGATTGCGGTTTACGGGTCGAATTTCAATTTACGGTCCGTATTCAAAGTCGTATTTAACCATTTGATCATTTGGCAGAAAGTTGAAGTTTTGTAAGTTGGAATACGACATGGTGGTTTACGGGCCGTATACTACTTTACGGTCCGTATTTCATTTTACGACCGACTGGGCCAAAGTGCAAATATGTAACTTTCACGTCTTCAGAACCTATAATTAGTCATTGTGGACCATAACCTTATCTCTTATTCCCATTGCCTTTAAAATCTTACTTAGGGTCGTCAAACGTCATTCCCTTCTGATTAAAACATCGTATACTCGTATTCTTCATTAGTCTATTCATTGTACGTTCACGGGGAAATTTACGAGGTGTAACACTCTCCCCCCCCCCCCCCCCCCCCCCTTTTGGAACATTCATCCTCGAATGTTAAAAACTCGGGATGCTACGAAAATTTCGCCAGAGTTTCCCCTGTAATACAGCACTACCATCCTGTCACAACAACCCATAATATTATTGCCTCACAGGGCCATAACACAAGAAAACTCTAAGAAAAACTTACGAAAGCTCCCGAAAGTAGGGGATATAATATCTGAGCAATGATGGAAATAGAGGTGTTCAGATACTCTAATTATTACACTTCATTTACTGCATACTTACCTCACATTGTTGACATTTTATCTTGAATCTCCTCTGGGGGTTGGAATAAATGCGGGTACTTGGACTTCATACTTTCTTCCGCTTCCCAAGTCATTTCTTCCCGGTTATTGTTTCGCCACAAGACTTTAACTGAAGCTACCTCTTTATTTCGGAGTCTTCGCACTTGCCTGTCTAGAATAGCAATAGGCACCTCTTCATAGGTTAGCTTTTCTGTTACTTGCACATCATCTATCGGGACAATCTTTGTGGGATCTCCAATACACTTGCGGAGCATCAAAACATGGAAAACTGGATGGACTGATTCAAGCTCCGAAGGCAAGTCCAATTCATAGGCTACATGACCCACCTTGCAGATAATTTTGTAGGGTCCAATGTATCTAGGACTTAGCTTCCCTTTCTTGCCAAATCTCATCACCCCTTTCATTGGCGATACTTTCAAAAATACCCAATCACCAACTTGAAATTCCAAGTCTCGTCGGCGATTGTCCGCATAAGACTTTTGGCGACTTTGGGCTGTCAATAGTCGATCTCGGATCACCTTAACTTTTTCCACCGCTTGTTGAATCAATTCAGGATCTACTAGTTGTGCTTCTCCTATTTTGAACCATCCGATTGGAGATCTACATTTCCTTCCATATAAAGCTTCATATGGAGCCATTTGAATGTTGTAATGGTAACTATTGTTGTATGCAAATTCGATTAGCGGCAAATGGTCTTCCCAACTTCCACCGAAATCCAGCACACACGCTCGTAGCATATCTTCCAAGGTCTGAATAGTACGGTCGGCTTGTCCATCGATCTTCGGATGAAATGTCGTGCTAAGCTTCACTTGAGTGCCTAGACCTTCTTGGAAGGACTTCCAAAACTTGGCTGTAAACTGTGCTCCTATATCTGTAATAATAAATAATGGAATACCATGAAGTCGCACAATTTCTTTGAGATATAACGTCGCATAGTCTTTTGCTGAGTAGGTAGTTCTAACCGGAAGAAAATGGGCTGCTTTCGTCAATCTATCCACAATCACCTATATAGAATCATACTTGACGCGGGAATGAGGTAATCCCACGATGAAATCCATGTTGATCACTTCCCATTTCCAATTAGGGATTTCTATTGCTTGCAATAAGCCTCCTGGCTTCTGATGTTCAACTTTTACTTGTTGGCAATTTGGACACTGTGCTACAAATTCCGCTATGTCCCTCTTCATGCCATCCCACCAATACATCATCTTGAGATCATGATACATTTTAGTTGCACCTGGATGAATAGAATACCGGTAACAATGTGCTTCTTCTAGAATTCGTCGGCGCAATTCTGCTACATTCAGCACACATAGCCTACCTCGGTATCTAAGAATTCCATCCCTAGAAACGTCAAATGAAGACTTCTCTTTGCCATGAGATGTGTCTCTGTAATGACACAATTGAGGATCTTCATATTGCCGTTCTTTCACTTTCATGTCCAAGGACGAAATTGTGAGATCATTGATACTAATCCCCACATTACCCGAATCGATTACACGTACTCCAAGATTAGCTAGTTGGTGGAGCTCATGAACCATCTCTTTTGTTTTTCGGAGGGACTTCACATAAGCTGCCCATTGATCGGTCGCTAAGCGCATCGGCTACTACATTCGCTTTTCCGGGGTGGTATAAAATGTTCACATCATAATCTTTTAACAATTCTAACCACCGCCTCTGCCGCAGGTTCAACTCCTTTTGCTTGAAAATGTATTGAAGACTTTTGTGATCTATATAAATATCAACATGCACACCATACAAATAATGCCTCCATATTTTTAAGGCATGAATAACCGCAGCCAATTAGAGATCATGAGTTGGATAATTCCTTTCATGTTTCCGTAATTGTCTCGAAGCATATGCAATAACTTTACCATGTTGCATCAATAAACATCCTAATCCGACACCGGAAGCGTCACAATACACAACATAGCCGTCCAACCCTTCTGGAAGTGTTAAGATCGGAGCTGAGGTCAATCTGTCTTTCAACTCTTGGAAACTGCACTCACAAGCATTGTTCCATTAGAATCTAGCCGACTTGTGGGTTAGCTTCGTCAACGGAGCTGAAATAGATGAGAAGTCCTCCACAAATATTCTCTAATAACCTGCCAAACCCAGAAAACTACGGACTTTTGTAGGCGTCGTAGGCCTTGGCCAAGTCTTCACAGCTTCAATTTTTTGAGTGTCAACCCAGATGCCATCATCTGAAATAACATGGCCCAGAAATGTCACAGAATTCAGCCAAAACGCGCACTTTGAAATTTTTTCATACAATTCCCGGGCTCGAAGGATGCCAAGAACAATTCGCAAATGATCTGCATGTTCTGATTCCGTACTAGAATACACCAGAATATCATCAATAAATACTATCACAAATAAGTCCAAGAGAGGCCTAAATACATTGTTCATAGTGGCCATATCTCGTTCTGAAGGCCGTTTTGGGGATATCCGCTTCTCTAACTCTTACTTGATGGTAACCCGACCTCAAATTTACTTTAGAAAACCACTTGGAACCTTGCAGTTGATCGAATAAGTCATCAATCCTTGGGAGAGGATATTTGTTCTTTACCGTCACTTTGTTCAATTGCCTATAATCGATGCACATCCGCAGAGAATCGTCTTTCTTTCTCACAAACAAGACCGGCGCTCCCCACGGTGATGAGCTGGGTCTAATAAACCCCTTTTCAAGCAAATCTTTCAGCTGTGCCTTTAGCTCTTTTAATTCTGCCAGAGCCATTCGATACGGAGGAATAGAAATAGGCTTGGTGTCCGGCAACACGTCAATAGCAAAATCAATCTCTCTTTCTGGAGGAAGACCTAGAAGCTCATCAGGAAATACATCTCGGAATTCATTCACTACCGGAACGGATTTGAAAGTTGGCGACTTTGCCTCGGTGTCATGAACTCGAACTAGATGATAAATACAGCCTTTAGCTATCATCTTCCTTGCCTTAAGGTAGGAAATAAACCTACCCTTCGGTGATGCTGCATTACCCTTCCATTCAAGCACGGGCTCTCCCGGAAATTGGAATCGAACCACTTTCAATCGGCAATCAACATTAGCATAGCACGAGGCCAACCAATCCATACCCATAATTACATCGGAATCTAGCATCTTCAACTCAATCAAATCAGCCGTGGTCTGGCGATCACATATCACAAATACACAATTTTTATACACTTATCTTGCTATCACGGGATCACCAACTAGAGTAGACACCTCAAAAGGTTTGATTGGCTCAAGTTTCACCCCAATACAACCAGCAACATATGGAGTAATATAAGAAAGAGTAGAACCCGGATCTATCAATGCATATACATCACGGGAGAATACAGACAATGTACCTGTAACTACATCTAGGGAGGACTCAAGATCCTGCCGTCTGGCTAAAGCATATACACGGGGCTGAGTGGCACCTGAAGTAGATGCTGCCCCTCGGCCTCTGCCTCGGCCTGCTGATATCTGAGGAGTCTGCCCTGCCGGGCGCGCTGAGGAAGAACCAACTGCTGAACCTGTAGGCTGAATACCAACTCTACCACCCAATGACGAGCAATCTCTCATCATGTGCCTAACCTGGCCACAAGTATAACAAGCATCCGAACCCTGGCGACACTGTCCGGAATGCAATCTACCGCACTGGCTGCATCGCGATACTGGGGGTCTCCTCTGACTATAATATTCCCTGAATTGGGAATCTGGGGCCCTCGAACTCTGGCCCTGTCCTGAATGGAAGGAGCGATCAAATCTCCTACCTGTAAATTGAGAGGGTGCACTGGTCATCGACTGGCCTAAGTACCTAGAATATGTCTGCCTTGATCCCCCTCTGTAATCACTTCCTACTCCCATCGATATGGCTCTCTTGCTTTGTCTTCTATCACTATCACGGTCACTTCTCTGTGGCTGCTGTCGCCCCTCTAAATTCTGAGCATGAGCCTGTATTTGGGAAATATCCATCCCGTCTTACAAGGACGCCGTCAAACAATCTCTGAATAAATGTGGCCCTAGGCTGCTCACAAATCTATGTGCCCGATCTCCCATGTCGGCCACCATAGCCGGGGCATATCTAGCCAACGAATTAAATTGCATGCTATACTCCCGGGCACTCATATTTCCTTGCCTCAAATTTAGGAATCTATCCTCTCTAGCTCGGCGGACCTCGGGTGGCAAATAGTGTCGAATAAATGCATCCACGAATTCTTGCCACACTGGAGGAGGCGCATTCTGTCCTCTTGATAATACCTAGTTGTTGTACCATAAAACTGCCACATCCTGGAGTCTATAAGATGCCAACTCCACGGATTCAATTTCGAAGGCATGGACAATCTTCAATGTCCTCAACACCTCATCAATAAAACCTTGCGGGTCTTCATCCGGCTTTGACCCGAAAAACTCCGGAGGATTTAGACTAATAAAATCACGGGCTTTGGTACTTGCTGCCCAATCACTTGAACTCGCATTTTGTCGTTGTGCCTGTGCGGCGACCTATTGTGTCAATAAATGGATGGCCTCGGTCATTTGTTGTCCCGAAGCAACCGGTGAAGGAATTGGAGCTGGAGCACCTCCTTGTCCTTCCACATTAGGCGGGGTAGAAGAAGTGTTAGACAAGGCCTAATTATGTGATTCGCCTTCTTCTATATTCATCGGAGGCTCTCTTTTTACCAGCCTCTTTGTCGTAGTCTTGCCCTTCTGGGCGGCTGTAGCCTTTCCCTTTGGCGGCATTCTGAAATCACAACACATTATTAAGGAGGATAAAATCTTATACATGGCAGTACCGCAAGATCTCATGAGAAGAAAGATGATCGTTTTTCCTAAATGCCCCGTAGCCTCTTGTTTATTGATGTGGCGCGCAACACACCCTAAACAAAACTCTACTAGACACGGCTCGTAGACACTTCCTAGGACTGAACCGCTCTGATACCACTTTTGTCAGGACCCAACAAGGGGCCGTGACGGGTACCCGGGGCTAGCCACCGAGCACCACTTGTTCTACTACTCGTCCTACTCATTTAATGCTCTTTTATCACATTTATACTCAGATTGCAGGAAAATCATATTTCATATGGGAACATAATTACTTTTATATACATGTGTCTCTCGGCCATCAAAATAAAATAATATGTATATATATACATAATAACTTCTCGTGAGACCATCTAACCCACATGACGCACCTACGAGCCTCTACTGGAGTGCTACTTATAAGGACGGGACAAGACCCCGTTATGCCCAAAAATACATATATATGACTGTACACAAAAGAATCATCATAAGCACCTCCAAACAAGGAGTGCTTTCAATCAGCTGACAGCTACTATGGATCTTGCTCAAGCTCCCCTCTCTGTCTACCTGTGGGCATGAACAAAGCGTCCAAAGAAAACGGATGTCAGTACGAACATTGTACTGAGTATGAAAGGCATAAACAAAGTAATAAGACAATGACATAAAGGAAACATCGATAGGGAACATCTGTATCTGACTGTCAAGTATAAAGAAAATAATGCATGCTGGCTTACTCATAATCTTCATCATGTCATGTATGCATAATGTATAAGCTGCCCGCCCATATAGGTACGATGTAGTAATATATAAGCTGCCCGTCCATATCGGATCGGTGCGATAGTCATAACATTAGCTTGCGTCCAGGCCTCCCGCGTCCGGGGTACCATCTCATGCCGCCCACTAGTGGTGTCTGCCCATGCCATTTGGCCATGGTGTATCATATAGCTGCCCACCTTGGCGGTGACTGCCCGGCCAAATAGGCGCAGTGTTATATCATCATCATACATGCTCATCATAATATGCTTATCGTAACATACTTATCATAATACATGCATAAAGCTTAAGAACAATTTTACTTTATCGGGGTGACGTAAGGTCGTGATCCCCCGATTTCATTATGGAGTAATCATTGACATTCTGCCTCACCTTGAAGGAATTAACACATAAAGTGAGTGTAAGCAATAAATAACATCATGTCATTATAAAGAAAGGACTAGCCTCGCATACCTTTGACGTTTAACTAAGCTATCGCTTTCTTGTTCTCCGTCGATATCACGTTTCTACCTTCAAGAGAGAATTCGCACTAACATTAGTTAATTCGACTATAAAAACGCGTGACTATTTCTAGGGAAAATTGGGCAGCGCTTCCTTTTTTTATACTACTTTTCCCATATTCTATATCAACTCCCACACGTTCACAACAACATTCACAATATCGCAATCAACAATCATCATTCATATACATTGACCACAATCCATCATTTCTCTTCAATTTCGCCACATTTATGGTTATAGCTTACTATCGTGTTTCCTCATATATAATACTTATTTCATGGCCTAAATCTCATTTATAACGTATTCATAATCACAACACTCCAACATTCATGATTCAACCCAACTACCATCCGACCATAACACTATTCACTCATGAATGACCCATTTCCTATGTCATTTTACAATTCAAGTATTGTCACGACCCGTCTAGAGGGCCGCAACGAGCACCCGGTGCTAGCCCACCCGGGCACCCTTGGCTTACATATATACTTACATCTAGGTGAGCCATACGATTAAACATACATCTCTTTTTATTAATCACGCTAGTCCCATTGGACGACAACATCTTTAAATCCTCATTGACATCTATGCCACATCAAATGTATATAAGCCGACGAGGCTATCAAAAGATATACAAAATATAGGCCGACAAGGCCGGACACGTCTAATCATACACACGTGACTACGAGCCTCTAAGGAGAGTATAACATATCACATGAGCGGGACAGGACCCCGCTATGCCCACAATTATGTGCACAAAAGAATAAGTACCCAAAAGCTATGGCTCTGAATGAAATGGAGCTCTGCTATGATGTCTCTGAGAAAGCAGCTATGGGTCAATCCTGTCTCCGTGTGCACTTGCGGGCATGACGCAGCGTCCACAAACAAAAGGACGTCAGTACGAAGAATGTACTGAGTATGTAAAGCATGATCAATATCAATATAGAAGCATGAATAGCAACATAAGAAATAGCATAGGATGGGAGATGGCAATATTGTCGTCATATGCACTTACTTGCCTTTCATAGGAATTTTCCATTGCTAATATGTATTTGTGTACATACATCATTATCTGTATTCCGTGATAGTACCCGTACCATATTTGTGCTCGTATTCGTATACATGCCCTTATTCACATTCATATACATAGTCATATCATATTCGTACTCATATCATATACATAGCATTTCCATAGCATACCCGACCACGTAGGATCAGTGTTTCATACATACTTGGCCAACCAAGGCTCAAGGTTACTCATACCTGGCCCTACCAAGGCTTCAGGGTTACATCTACCTGGCCCTACCAAGGCGTCAGGGTTATCCGTACCCTCTGCAGAGGTGCGCGCGCGTTACGTAATCGTATACATACTTATTTACATATCATACCCGGCCTCATAAGCTCGGGGTTCTATAATAGTCGTACATATACATAATAGCTCATAAACATCTTTACTTTTAATCATCGTTATAATAATCATCATCGTTATTATCATTATAGTCATCATCAATAGCATTATCACTACTATCGTCATCCACCTCTTCTACCTTAATAGGCCTACTCGTAATACGAGAAACTTAGTACAATCGTAGCGTAGCAAGAATCGTGAGCTTACAAGCTCGGAAGATCAATTCATTTGGAAGACAACATACTCGTATAAAGGATTTAGATGTTTGGCCAAAGAACCATGCCTTATGAAAGAAGGGTTAGCCTTACATACCTTTCCGTCGCACTATTCTACACTTGGGCGTCCCCTCCAACGTTAGCGTTTCTACCTTCATTAAAGTCATACTATCATTAGAATCGATAATTAGCACACATGGCTAAAACTAGAGGAAAATCGGAAAACATTTCCTTCACATCATAATTCAACTCCCAAACGTCAACAATACATTCACAATATCATAACAATGGCCATTAGTCATTCACATTATCCACATTCCTCAATTTACTTTCATTTGCCCATATCTATAGCTATAACACATGATTTCGTCCATTCACATACAATGTCTATTTCATGGTCTTTCAATGTCATTTATAACCCATTCATGTCACAATATAACAACAATCATGATTCAATTCCAACTAATTCTCTAAATGGCACTATTCATCATTCATGACCCATTTTACCATGTTCTTCTACACTCCAAGTATTTCAACTCTCAACTACCTTAAACAAAATAGAAATATCATGAATCTTACCTTAAATGTTGTAGGAACAAGCTTTAGTTGATAATACTCCACTTTGAGCAAAACCCTAGTTTATCTCTGTTACACCTCGGAAAATCTTCCGTTGGTACGCAAGTGAATGAACTAGTGAAATACGAGTATCGGGTTAATGATGACTTAAGGGCATTTGGGGAAAGAGTTATAACGTCCCTTAGATTGCTAATGAAGTGTTAAACAAGTGTTAAGAAGGTTCCATAAGGATTGGAGATCAACGAAGTGACGAGAACAAGTTCAGTGGACTGGTGAGCTTTACGGCACATTATACGGACTGTATAATGGACCGTAAAACCATCACAGCGAAGGTTGCTCACTAGTGCAATTTTACGGTCAATTATACTGACCGTATAAATTTTTACGGCCCGTATAATGAACCGTCAAATGGTCACAGTGAAGGGTGAAGGAAAGGCACGTTTTACGGTCAATTATACGGACCGTATAACGATTATACGAACCGTATAATGGACCCGACAGATCAGTGAATGGGTTATTTAATAGGGACCAAGTTCATAAAATCATTTCCACATTTCATCCCTTCTCTCGAAAACATCTCAACATTTATTACATAGGTTTTCAAGGATTATAAGCCATCAACAACATAAATCAAGTGAATCAAGTGTAAGCCAACCCATTAAAGATCATTCAAGTTAAGAAATCCAAATGGAGGAAAACTAGGGTTTTTGCTCAAGAGGAGTATTTCGACTAAGGCTTGTTCCTACAACATCTAAGGTAAGATTTATGGTATTTATATGTTGTTTAAGGTCTTTGGAAGTTAAAAAGCTTGGATTTTAGAAGAATATAGCAAAATGGGTCATGAGAGATGAATAGTGACGTTTTGAGAAATAGTTTGAATTGAATCATGATTGTTGTTGTGTTGTGACCTGAATGGTTTATAAATGACGTTAAGATCATGAAATAGGCATTGTACGTGAATGGACGAAATAGTGTGTTGTGGTCTCGAATATAGAAAATGGGAAGTGAACTGAGAATATGGATAATGTAGATGACTAAAGGCTATTGTTATGATATTGTAAATGTATTGTTGACGTTTGGGAGTTGAATTACGATATGGAGGAATGATGTATAAATAAAGGAATGTTGTCCGATTTTTCCTAGCTTTAGCCATTTATGCTAGTTGTCGATTCTAACGATAGTATGACCTTAATGAAGGTATAAACACAAGTATTGAAAGAGAACGTGCAAGTGCTATATAGTCGAACGAAAAGGTATGTAAGGCTAACCCTTCTTTCATAAGGCATGGTTCTTTGGCCAAATTTCTAAATCCTCTATACGAGTATGTTGTCTTCAAATGATTGATCCTCCGAGCTCGTAAACTCATAATCCCTGATATGTACTACGATTGTACTACGCTCCTCATGTGACGAGTAAGCCTATAAGATAGACGTAACGATAATAATGATGATAGAAATGTTAATGATAATAATAATAATGATGCTAGAGGTGCCTATGGGCTATTATACTTATGTGTGCCTATGAAGGGCTATAATGAAACCCCGAGCTTATAACGCCGGGTAGAATATATGTATATGTATGTATACGATTACGTAACGCGTGCACACATCTGCAGATGGTACGGATAACCCTGAAGCCTTGGTAGGGCCAGGTAGATATAACCTTGAGCCTTGGTTGGCCAAGTATGTATGAAACACCGAACCTCTATGGTCGGGTACGCTATGTATGCCTGTATATATATATGTATATGCTATGTATATGACATCATTAAGAGTACGAATATGTTATGAATATGAGATGTACATGATCATGAGGGTAACCAAGCACGAATATGGGTATATGTATGCGAATACGCAGTAGAAACGGAATGTCTCTATGAAAAGTAAGCAAGTGCCATGATGATGATATTATTGTCTCCTCCCCTATGCAACTTCACATGTTATTCATTATGCTTCTATATCGATGTTGATCATGCTTTACATACTCAGTACATTCTTCGTACTGACGTCCTTTTGTTTGTGGACGCTGCGTCATGCCCGCTGGTGCACAGGGAGATAGACTCGATCCATAGCTTCATTATTCAGGGACTACATTGCGGAGCTCCATCTCATCCGGAGCCGCAACCTTTGGTATAGATTCTTTTGGGTATATAATTATGGGCATAGGGGGGTCCTGTCCCGCTCATGTGATATGTTATACTCTTCTTAGAGGATCGTAGACATGGGTATGTGGTTAGATGTGTGTGGCCTTGTCGGCCTATATTTTGTATATCATTTTGTTGGCCTTGTCGGCCCATGTACATTGATGTGGCATAGATGCGTACGATGATATAAGTAATGTTATTGTCCAATTGGGACTAGTGTGATTAATGAATAGAAATGTATGTTAAATTATGTGGCTCACCTAGATGTAAGTATAAAAGTATGTCAAGCGGTGCTCGGATGGGATGGTCACCGGGTGCTCGTCGCGGCCCCTAGTCGGGTCGTGACAAAAGTGGTATCAGAGCAGTTCAGTCCTAGGGTGTGTCTACGAGCTGTGTCTAGTAGAGCCTTGGTTATGGGTGTGTTGCGCGCCACACTTATAAACAGGAAGCTGCGGACATTTTAGGAATAAATGACCTTCTTTCTTCATAAGAATCGTGCGATAGAGCTATGATGTAAGAAATTCTTGTTCCTTAATAGTGTGTTGTGTATTTCAGAGAATGCCTATAAAGTGAAAGGCTACAGCGGCCCAAAAGGGCAAGACGGTGGCAGAAAAGCGGGCTGGAAAAGCACCGCCACCGGTAGTAGAAGAAAATGAGGCCCAGAGTACGGCTCAATCCCAGTCCTCCCAGACAGTGCCTGTTACTGAGGAGTGTGAGGGAGCTCCAGCTCCTCTCCCGGATGCTTCAGGCCAAGATGTCAAAGAGGCCATACAATTGCTTACACAGTTGGTTGCTGCTCAGAGTCAGCGGCAAGGTACGAGGCAGGGTGACAGGGCTGTTAGTGCAAGGGCCCATGATTTTATTACTTTAAACCCTTCAGAGTTCTTTGGGTCAAAGCCGAAAGAGGATCCTCAGGAATTCATTGATGGTATGTTGAGGACGCTCCGATTGATACACGCTTCAGACACCGAGTCGGTGGAATTAGCGTCATATAGATTGAGAGATGTATCGGTCCAATGGTATACGGTTTGGATGGCTTCACGGGGAGCCAATGCACCTCCCCCTGTATGGAAAGAGTTTTTTGATGTTTTTCTCCTACACTATATGCCTCCGGAAGTTCGGCGAGCTAGAGCCGATAGGTTCTTGAATTTGAGGCAAGGTAGCATGAGTGCTCTAGAGTATAGTCTCCGCTTCAATTCCTTAGCTAGGTATGCTTCAGCCATGGTAGCGGATATGGGTGATCGAGTGCACCGGTTTGTGAAAGGCCTAGGGCCACACTTGATGGATATTGCACGCATTCAGGCCCATGCTCAGAACTTAGAGGAAAGCTTGCAACAGCAAAGAAGTGAGCGTGAGCAAGATAGGGGTCATAGCAAGAGGGCAAGATCGTCGGGTTCGACGGGTGAGTTTAGAGGTGCGCATAGGCAGCAGTACCCCAGACATTCAGGCTATTCTATGACCAGTGCGCCTCCACGGTTTTCAGGCCAGAGATTTGATAGATCAACTCGTTCAGGGCCGAGTCAGAGTTTCTCAGGGACTCAGTTTAGAGCTGATTCGGGTCAGGCAAGGCCACCCGTACCACGATGTTTCCAGTGTGGGAAGTTGCATTGGGGTCAGTGCCAATCAGGTTCAGACGTTTGCTATTCATGTGGTCGGCCAGGCCATATCATGCGTGATTGCCCCTCGGTTCATGTTAGAGGCGGGACCCAGCCATCAGGGTCGGTAGCCAGATCTTCAGCATCTGTACGCCCTATGGGGCCAGGTTCACATGCGCCAGCTGTCCATGGTAGAGGCATAGGGAGAGCTCCCACTTCTAGCGGTCCTCAGCACCGTATTTATGCATTGGCTGGACGCCAAGATCTTGAGTCTTCTCCTGACGTGGTCACAGGTATATTATCGGTATTCTCTCATGATGTATATGCTTTGATTGATCCGGGCTCCACATTGTCTTATGTTACTCCTTATATTGTGGGTCGACTGAAGGTCGAGCCGGAGTTGATCAAACCTTATGAGGTGTCTACACCCGTTGGTGAATCGGTGATAGCTAGCCGAGTGTATAGAGATTGTATAGTTGTGACATGCGACCGCTGTACTATAGTTGACTTGCACGAACTAAAGATGGTAGATTTTGATGTTATTATGGGCATGGATTGGTTTGCTTCTTGTTATGCCAATGTTGATTGTAGAATGAAAATGGTTCGCTTCCAGTTTCCGAAAGAACCAGTTTTAGAATGGAAAGGAAATACGGCATCCCCAAAAGGTAGGTTTATTTCCTATCTAAAGGCAAGGAAAATGATCACAAAAGGGTGTATTTATCATCTAGTACGCGTTCGAGATGTAGAAGTTGAGTCGCCGACTCTACAGTCAGTTCCAGTGGTGAATGAATTCCCGGATGTGTTCCCGGAGGAGCTTCCAGACCTTCCTCCCGAGCGGGAGATTGATTTTGCAATTGATGTGTTGCCAGACACTAAGCCCATATCTATTCCTCCCTATAGAATGGCACCCGCAGAATTGAAAGAGTTGAAGGAGCAATTGAAAGATTTGCTTGATAAAGGCTTCATTAGGCCTAGTTCATCCACGTGGGGAGCACCCGTATTATTTGTCCGAAAGAAAGATGGCTCTTTGAGAATGTGCATTGATTATCGGCAATTGAATAAAGTGACGATCAAGAACAAATATCCTCTTCCGAGGATTAATGACTTATTTGATCAATAACAAGGTGCCAAATGGTTTTCAAAGATTGATTTGAGGTCCGGGTATCATCAAGTGAGTGTTAGGGAGAAAGATATCCCTAAGACAGCCTTCAGAAAAAAATATGGTCATTTTGAGTTCCGGGTAATGTCGTTTGGGCTAACGAATGGATCGGCCATATTTATGGATTTGATGAACAATGTATTCAGGCCTTTTCTGGATTTTTTCGTGATGGTATTCATCAACGATATCTTGGTGTATTCTAGATCTGAGCCAGAGCATGCGGATCATTTGCGTATTTTCCTCGGAGTTCTTCGAACTCGAGAATTGTTTGCAAAGTTTTCCAAATGTGAGGTTTGGTTGAACTGAGTGACATTTCTGGGGCATATTGTTGCAACCGATGGGATTCAAGTGGATAGTCAAAAGATTGAGGCCGTGAAAACTTGGCCAAGGCCGACAGCTCCTACAGAGGTTCGTAGCTTTCTGGGCTTAGCAGGTTATTACATGAGATTTGTTGAAGGTTTCTCTTCGATTTCAGCACCACTCACAAAGTTGACCCAGAAGTCAGCTAAGTTTCAATGGACAGATGCTTGTGAACGTAACTTCCAAGAGTTGAAAGATAGATTGACTTATGCACCAGTCTTGACACTTCCAGAGGGATTGGAAGGATATGTTGTTTATTGCGATGCTTCAGGCGTCGGGCTAGGCTGTGTATTGATGCAAAATGGTAAGGTGATTGCATATGCTTCAAGGCAATTATGGAAACATGAGCAGAATTATCCGACCCATGATTTAGAATTGGCTGCAGTGGTTCATGCATTAAAGATATGGAGACATTATTTATATGGTGTCCATGTGGATATTTATACCGATCATAAGAGTCTCCAGTATATCTTCAAGCAGAAAGAGTTGAATTTGCGGCAACGACGATGGTTGGAGTTGCTAAAAGATTATAATGTTGATATCTTGTATCACCCCGGAAAGGGCAACGTTGTGGCTGATGCTCTTAGCTGCAGATCCATGGGAAGTCTATGTGAAGTGCGACAAGAGAAGAGAGAAATGACCCTTGAGCTCCAACAGCTAGCTAGCCTAGGAGTCCGAGTGATGGACTCAGGTAGCCGGGGGACCACTATTCAGAATTCTGCAGTCTCTTCTCTAGTAGCAGAGGTGAAGGAGCGACAATATGAAGAGCCCATGCTAATGCAGTACAGAGATACACTCCCTCAGAAAAATGAGTCATCATTTGATGTTTCAGGAGACGGAGTCCTTCGATGT
Organism: Lycium barbarum; assembly: GCF_019175385.1. Classification (NCBI taxonomy): domain Eukaryota; kingdom Viridiplantae; phylum Streptophyta; class Magnoliopsida; order Solanales; family Solanaceae; genus Lycium; species Lycium barbarum. The sequence continues at coordinate 98,703,170 of NC_083345.1, read as the reverse complement.
CGAGGCAGATTATGTGTTCCCGATGTTGCGGGGCTACGCCACCAAATATTGAGAGAAGCTCATTGTTCCTGTTATTTTGTCCACCCCGGAGCGACGAAAATGTATCATGATCTCAAGTATTTATATTGGTGGAATGGGATGAAGAGAGATGTCGCGGAATTTGTGGCTCAATGTCCTAATTTCCAACAAGTGAAAATCGAGCACCAAAAGCCGGGCGGATTGTTGCAAGCTATAGAAATCCCAACTTGGAAGTGGGAAGTGATTAACATGGATTTCATTACAGGCTTACCCCGTTCTCGACGTAAGTATGATTCCATATGGGTGATTGTTGATAGGCTCACAAAGTCAGCTCATTTCTTACCGGTCAGAACGACGTATGCGGCTGAAGATTATGCAAAACTGTATGTTAAAGAGATAGTAAGACTCCATGGTGTTCCAGTATCGATTATCTAAGACAGAGGAACTCAGTTTACAGCCAAATTTTGGGAGTTTTTCCAAGCGGGTTTAGGGACCTACAGACCGATGGACAAGCCGAACGTACTATTCAGACTCTTAAAGATATGTTACGGGCATGTATGATAGATTTTGGAGGTAGTTGGGATGATCATTTGCCACTCATTGAATTTGCTTACAATAATAGTTATCATTCTAGCATTCAAATGGCACCGTACGAGCCTTTATATGGGCGAAAATGTAGGTCCCCAATTGGGTAGTTTGAAATAGGAGAGGCTGAGTTGATAGGGCCAGATTTGGTCCAACAAGCTATAGAGAAAGTCAAGCTCTTACAAGATCGGTTGTTAGCGGCTTAAAGTCGTCAGAAGTCCTATGCAGATAATCGTCGAAGAGACTTAGAATTCCAAGTTAAGGATTGGGTATTCTTGAAAGTGTCGCCAATTAAAGGCGTGATGAGATTTGGCAAAAAGGGAAAGCTTAGTCCCCGATATATAGGGCCTTATGAGATTGTGCGCAAGATAGGCAAGGTGGCCTATGAGTTAGATTTACCTCCAGATTTGGAGTCAGTTCATCCAGTTTTCCATGTCTCGATGCTTCGTAAATGCGTTGGAGATCCTACGAGGATCATCCCAGTAAATGATGTTCAAGTGACCAAAAAGCTAACTTATGAAGAAATACCCATTGCCATATTAGATAGGCAAGTACGGAGGCTTAGAAACAAAGAAGTAGCCTCAGTTAAGGTTCTATGGAGAAGCAGTAAACGAGAGGAAATGACATGAGAAGCGGAAGAAAATATGCGATCCAAATACACACATTTATTTCAGCCTTTGGACGAGGGCCAAGATGAGACGTCAAAATCATAAGATATGTATGATTTCCTTTTTATGCTTTTGGGTCGTGTGTGGCCAAATTTTAAAGGCTATTGTGTTTTGGCCCTGTGAGGCATCGATATTATGGGTTGTTGTGATAGGTTGGTAGTGCCATATTATATGGGAAACTCTGGCGAAATTTCTGTAGAATCCCTGAGTGCTTAACATTCGAGGACGAATGTTCTTAAGAGGGGAAGAATGTTACACCTCGGAAAATCTTCCGTTGGTACGCAAGTGAATGAACTAGTAAAATACGAGTATCGGGTTAATGATGACTTAAGGGCATTTTGGGAAAGAGTTATAACGTCCCTTAGATTGCTAATGAAGTGTTAAACAAGTGTTAAGAAGGTTCCATAAGGATTGGAGATCAACGAAGTGACAAGAACAAGTTCAGTGGACTGGTGAGCTTTACAGCACATTATACGGACCGTATAATGGACCGTAAAACCATCACAGCGAAGGTTGCTCACTGGTGCAATTTTACGGTCAATTATACGGACCGTATAAATTTTTACGGCCCGTATAATGAACCGTCAAATGGTCACAGTGAAGGGTGAAGGAAAGGCACGTTTTACGGTCAATTATACGTACCGTATAACGATTATACGGACCGTATAATGGACCCGACAGATCAGTGAATGGGTTATTTAATAGGGACCAAGTTCATAAAATCATTTCCATATTTCATCCCTTCTCTCTAAAACATCTCTCTACATTTATTACACAAGTTTTCAAGGATTATAAGCCATCAACAACATAAATCAAGTGAATCAAGTGTAAGCCAACCCATTAAAGATCATTCAAGTCAAGAAATCCAAATGGAGGAAAACTAGGGTTTTTGCTCAAGAGGAGTATTTCGACTAAGGCTTGTTCCTACAACATCTAAGGTAAGATTTATGGTATTTATATGTTGTTTAAGGTATTTGGAAGTTAAAAGGCTTGGATTTTAGAAGAGTATAGCAAAATGGGTCATGAAAGATGAATAGTGACGTTTTGAGAAATAGTTTGAATTGAATCATGATTGTTGTTGTGTTGTGACCTGAATGGGTTATAAATGACGTTAAGATCATGAACTAGGCATTGTACGTGAATGGACGAAATCGTGTGTTGTGGTCTCGAATATGGAAAATGGGAAGTGAATTGAGAATATGGATAATGTAGATGACTAAAGGCTATTGTCATGATATTGTAAATGTATTGTTGATGTTTGGGAGTTGAATTACGATATGGAGGAATGATGTATAAATAAAGAAAATGTTGTCCGATTTTTCCTAGCTTTAGCCATTTATGCTAGTTGTCGATTCTAACGATAGTATGACCTTAATGAAGGTATAAACGCAAGTATTGAAAGAGAACGTGCAAGTGCTATATAGTCGAACGAAATGATATGTAAGGCTAACCCTTCTTTCATAAGGCATGGTTCTTTGGCCAAATTTCTAAGTCCTCTATACGAGTATGTTGTCTTCAAATGATTGGTCTTCCGAGCTCGTAAACTCATAATCCTTGATATGTACTACGATTGTACTATGCTCCTCATGTGACGAGTAAGCCTATAAGATAGACGTAACGATAATAATGATGATAGAAATGTTAATGATAATAATAATGATGCTAGAGGTGCCTATGGGCTATTATACTTATGTGTGCCTATGAAGGGCTATAATGAAACCCCGAGCTTATAACGCCGGGTAGAATATATGTATATGTATGTATACGATTACGTAACGCGCGCACACATCTACAGATTGTACGGATAACCCTGAAGCCTTGGTAGGGCCAGGTAGATATAACCTTGAGCCTTGGTTGGCCAAGTATGTATGAAACACCGAACCTCTATGGTCGGGTATGTTATGTATGCCTGTATATATATATATATATATATATGTATATGCTATGTATATGCTATGTATATGCTATGTATATGCTATGTATATGAAATCATTAAGAGTACGAATATGTTATGAATATTAGATGTACATGATCATGAGGGTAACCAAGCACGAATATGGGTATATGTATGCGGATACGCAGTAGAAACGGAATGTCTCTATGGAAAGTAAGCAAGTGTCATGATGATGATATTATTGTCTCCTCCCCTATGCAACTTCACATGTTATTCATTATGCTTCTATATCGATGTTGATCATGCTTTACATACTCAGTACATTCTTCGTACTGACGTCCTTTTGTTTGTGGACGCTGCGTTATGCCCGCAGGTGCACAGGGAGATAGACTCGATCCATAGCTTCATTATTCAGGGACTACATTGCGGAGCTCCATCTCATCCGGAGTCACAGCTTTTGGTATAGATTCTTTTGCGTATATAATTATGGGCATAACGGGGTCCTGTCCCGCTCATGTGATATGTTATACTCTTCTTAGAGGCTCGTAGACATGGGTATGTGGTTAGATGTGTGTGGCCTTGTCAGCCTATATTTTGTATATCATTTTGTTGGCCTTGTCGGCCTATGTACATTGATGTGGCATAGATGCCTACGATGATATAAGCAATGTTATCGTCCAATTGGGACTAGTGTGATTAATGAATAGAAATGTATGTTAAATTATGTGGCTCACCTAGATGTAAGTATAAAAGTATGTCAAGGGGTGCTCGGATGGGATGGTCACCGGGTGCTCGTCACGGCCCCTAGTCGGGTCGTGACAATCTCCATTTGGATTTCTTGACCTTGGATGATCTTTGATGGTTTTCTTACTCTTGATTTACTTATTTATGATGTTGGTCACCAAATATCTTTGAATTCTTGTGGAATATATATAGAGAGATGTTCTAGAGAGAAGGGGTGTGATGTAGAAGTGAAATGAAATAAGCCTTGGTCCCCTTATTTAATGACTTAAAAATCTGATTTGAAGTGCACAGTGGTCGTAAACTTGGTTTACGGTCCGTATTCCAGTTTACGGACCGTCCTTCGTGGTCGTATTTAATCATAACATAACCAGAAACTCAGGCTGGGACATGGTGATTTACGATCATGGTTTACGGGCCGTAAACCACTTTACGGTCTGTATTCCAGGTCATATTTAACCATTGATCATATGGCAGAAAGTTTGAAATTTTGGAAGCCACAATACGACATGGCAGTTTACGGACCGTATACCACTTTACGGTCCGTATTTCATTTTACGACCACTGGCCAGAATGCAACTTGCAACTTTTCACATTTCCAAAACCTATAATTATTCATTATGGAGCATAACCTCTCTCTTATTGTGATTGCCTTCGTAATCTGATTTAGGGTCATCAAATGTCGTTTCTTACTCATGGAAACATCATACACTCGTGCTCATCACTAGGTCATTCACTTGCGTACCAACGGAAGATTTTCCGAGGTGTAACAAGTATCTTAACCTTCCAATAACTTAAACAACATTGTTTAGTCATGAAACTTACCTTAGATGATGGTTGAACAAGTCTTGAATGGAATTACTCCTCTAGCATCAAAACCCTACTTCACTTCCTTTGGGTTTTCTTGAGAGAGATGAACTTTAGCTAGGTTTCATACACTTTGTCTCATGGATTTGGTGTTATTGATCATGGATTCCCTTTGATTTTCTTGTAAATGAAGAGTGGAGAGTATTCTAGAGGTTTCTAGAGAGAAATATCGTGGAATGAAATGAATTTAATGAGCTTGGGTCGCCTTTTAATGACTTAAAATCTTATCCGGAATGAACAGTAGTTGAAGTGCACAGTGGTCGTAAACCTATTTTACGATCCGTATTCTAGTTTACGGGCCGTATTTCGTGATCGTATTTAAGCATATCAAAACCAGAAAGGTATGCTGGGGATCATGGTGATTTACGATCGCGGTTTACGGGCCGTATTTAACCATTTGATCATTTGGTAGAAAGTTGAAGTTTTGTAATTTGGAATACGACATGGTGGTTTACGGGCCGTATACTACTTTGCGGTCCGTATTTCATTTTACGACCGACTCGGCCAAAGTGCAAATCTGCAACTTTCACGTCTTCAGAACCTATAATTAGTCATTGTGGAGCATAACCTTATCTCTTATCCCCATTGCCTTTGAAATCTTACTTAGGGTCGTCAAACGTCATTCCCTTCTGATTAAAACATCGTATACTCGTATTCTTCATTAGTCTATTCATTGTACGTTCACGGGGAAATTTACGAGGTGTAACAGAATTGTTAGTGATATGATCGGTTTTGGGAATAAGTTTGAGCTTCATCAAAGTATTATGATTGTGTGCGTGGCACGAGTGTAAGTTCAGTAAGGGTTATTGGATTTGGGCAAAAGTATAGTGACCGTGTGTAATAAAGAAGAGGAGTTGAGAATAAGGACACCAAGGACGACTTTTGTGGGAAATGCATAGCAAAGTAAGATTTCTTAGAGTGTTTGGGTATGAGTACATTCGTGTTAATGGGACGGAGGTGTTAGAAGGAGGATTTGGATAGATTAATCGCAGCCATTAGGAAGGGAACAATTGGTATCTTGCATGCTCGTCAGATTCAGATTGCAATTTGTACAAGAGTGAATTTCGTATTCGGTTATGAAAAGTTAGGTTGGGCTTCGACATGACTATATGGTAGTGATTTCTGGGTTCTTTCAGGAAGGTGGTTATCGATTTTAAATCGGAAAGAAATCTTACTTATGACGAGTGGAGACTTAAGATGGTAGGCAGCTATGGTCCTAGAGGGTATGTTTACTAGTTCTTCATGTTTAGAGAAATGAAAAGGATTTCATGGAATCGAGAGCTAGTAGAATTAGGTTGTGGTCATGCATAGTAGAATAGACATAAGGGTTCAGTGTCGAGTTGGTATATGTTTGGTTATGCCGTAGGCCAATAGGAGCTAGTGGTTGACTAATTAGAATGACTTTAGTGTTGGTCAAGTGCGAAGTTTTAGTACTCAAGGAACTATCGGGTGTTGTGTATAATATTGGACTAGGGTTGAGAGCCTTGTACCTATTGTGTAAGTTCGGCTAGTTCCTACTACTACTAGTGTTACTACTCGGTTGAGTTGATCAAATGAAAGGGATAATCGCACGAACTGTTAGAGGTGTTCTGGTTTGACAAGTAAGGCAAGAGGTGATTCTTCGCGGACGAGCAGCGTTTTGAGGCATCGAAGTACTAAATTAATGATGAGGTTCGAATTAATTCGAGTTGTAGAGAACATTTCGGAATTTAAGTTAAGGAAATTTGAGCAAAGGCACCTTGGTGGATATACATTAGAGCAGTAGTAGAACTGTATATGTGATATGCTGGATTTAGAAAGTTTTCAGTTTTAGAGTTGAGTGATAAGGGAACTCTAGGGTGTAGAGTGTGTGACATGCTGCCATCTCCAATATTGATTCGACAAGTTTGCAAGACTTATGATTATGCGGTATTCTACTAAGTGGGTTCAGGAAATGGTTAGACGGTGACGATGATTGTGATTTGATTGGAATTGGGGGATTGATGTGTCACGACCCAATTTAGGATCGCGCTGGCACCTACCTTTCCCTCCTTGGTAGGCAAACCCTCAATAAAATAACCCATCAACCAAGTAAATTCAATTCATCCAATACAGTAATATATATGATTAACAGCGGAAATCAATTGATTTAATAAACTCAAGATTTGAAATGATTACAATAGCTAAATAAACAATAGTTAAATAATTACAAGACTCATTCCGACTTCCCACGACCTGGTCCAGACTAGTACAAGAGCAACTAATGTAAATTTCATAATAGAATACAACTCTAAGACTAATCATCTCAGAATAAAGTGAGAGGAGATCTTCGAGACAGGTACCGTGCATCTCCCAACGTATCGCAATCAATCACCAGAAACACTCTACACCCCAAAAGGGATGTAGCAAGAGTAGTATCAGTACAATCACACGTACTGAGTAAGCATCATAGGCTGACAATGGTTAGAAAACACATATCAGTAAAAGAATTCACAAATAAGCAGGATAAGCACCTAGATCAATACCATACAACTAATTACCACTCATTACAACATTAAGACTCTTAAAATCATGCAACTCTCCTCTAATAGCCATCAATCAATTCCACGATGGTTTCACGCTAATCATATATCTTTATGCCATTTGTTCTTAGCACAAGAGTCCACTCATCATTAAGAGATTCCTTATTCTACATCCCCTTTGTGCGCCATCATACAACTTCTCCTACAAACGATCTAAGAGGTAAATTAATAAGTATAAGACAATCATAATGGTAACTGAGTACACGTCATCGCCTAAGTAGAATGTCTAAACCCAAATGTGCCAAGTCTCAACATATCCAATCCGAACCCAACAACACAAGTAAATCATCAGATCTTCACAATATAAGCCATAATGCAATGCAATGCAATGATATATGAATGCAATGCAATGATATATGAATCCAATGCAATGCTGCATACACATGTACTCCGGAAGGAAGTATCGACGTCTCGGTAGCACAACCCAAGGTGACCCGCAAAGTCTAAGTGCCACTTGTCCCGGATCTTTGCCCAGATGAGACCCGAATCTTTTCCCACGGGGGTTCTCACTGGCACCACCCTGGGGGACTCACTGAGTCAATGCACTCACTCAATCCACAACTTCGGGACTAATATCGGACTCTTACATCACTCTCATTTAAAAATCGAGCCCAGCTCATCACAGCGTTCCATCAAGTACCAACAATATATCAACAGTATATCATGAGAATGTGTGCAATGCATATGGCAACATCAAGAATCAGATCAATATCACAAGTGCCAACAATGGGTACGCCAACAATATATCAGTGTCACAAGTACCAACATGGGTACGCCAACAATATCATAAAGGACTACACAAGTCATATAGAACTCTATCCTCATATCAACATCAAGAAGGAACAAATGTTCCCAATATCTGCTAACAACACGTGGCATCAAGCCAACAAAATAGAACAACCAAGCCACAAGACCTATTACCTCACTTTCTTACTATCTGTCTCTATTTACAAACTTAGTCGATGCCCAGTCTAGAATCCATTTCATGATTATTAGTACATTTACCCATTTCAATATCAAAGAAGATTCAATATTATAAGTACAGAACCTAATTAAGCACACCTTACGGAACTTCTCACCAAGGAATATAGAAAAACAATTAACAACAACTACTTCCAAGTCACAACAGTCCACCGATTTTCAAGAAAATCCAACATAAGAATCCTAGAGAATCTACAGGCCACAAGCCCGAATACAAACGTCACACAACAGTACCATCCTAAGAATCCATCCCTAATCTACAATACCTATATATGCATTCTCCGTTTCTTCTAATACATGAATATGTAAATCTAACCGGAGTCTACCAAAAGCAAGCCGTAACCTACCTCGAGGCTGAGCGGGTGCCACGAACATCTGTAGACCTTCAATTTTTTCATCACGTCATAACCCGAACGAAGGAACTTGAAATACTCATGAGAGCCAAGGATAGGAATCATCATTAACACACTTGTAAGGGATTTCAGATTGATATGGAACATTTAGGAATTTGGACCACCCTTAGGTTTCTAGGCTTTCATTACCAAAAGAATTTTTTTCCTAACCATAAGAAGTTATTGCTAGACCAAGTTGCCACTTTTAACTCTTTTCTTAAGAAAACCCATTTCCAAGATCCATGGAGAATTCATTTACCATTAGGGAGAAGATAGGAATCTAGATCATTAAGCAATCTACGGTGAAGAACATGAGAGATTTAAATCAAACAACTACATATGGAGAATAAGCTAACCAATCATCCCTCCCACCTAGGGTTTTGTGATACCCATTTTATTAGCTCTGTAGGTGAAGAATTTTAGGAACAATTACTATGCGAAGGGAGGAATTAGAAGAGGATAGGAGGATTTACATTCCAACCAAAATCTTATTTAGGCTCCCAAAAGACTAGAAGGCAGCTGGACTTAGGGTTTTTTTATTTTAGAAAATGGGGCCAATTCCCGAAATGAAGTCTTAAGTGGGTAATTTCACTATACGTAACATTTCCAGCGGTATGTTCACTGCTTCAGGGTGCCGCTAGGGCGACTGAGTGGCCGCCACTGGCCAAATACACTTACCGCAATGGCGCTGATTCCACCGCTACAGCGTCGCCGCTGTAGCGCCTTTACAAACGTTGTGGTGGCCCAACTGGGCCTGGTGGCCCATATTTCAAGCTCTCTCGCGATGCACACAACGTTTTCGATTGAATTAGCGATTTAAAGAAATATACTAAATGAAGACATTTTTAAGGAGCCAGAGTTACTGGTTTTCTCAAAATTCACGGTAACGACGGAACGGTTTGTTACATCAGATACCAATTGAACAACCGTTCATCTTCGAACGGCAAAGGAACGAACGAGCGCTAACAGGTGACACATTTAGCAGTCAAGACTTAATAGTACATTCTTACTCTCGTATCTCGAATTTAACAAAAGCATATAAGACGAATAACGTAGCCGAGGAACCTTTCGTGACTTAGCGTACTCAAACATAACTCAACATAAAATCACCCGGTTACACTAAACCATTGCGGGTTACGTACCCACACTATACTAGTGATCACTACCTGTTCTCATAACTTGCACTATAATCCCGAACAATTTAGAACTATTTAATCGTTAGGATAACCTCCTCCTTGAACGTAGCGTGGTTATAACATAGATTTAAGTCGCAAAACTTGAACATAGTAAAAGAAATTCTTGGGAAAAGATCTTTGGAATTTCCTCAAAATTCGGGCTGGTTTGTTGTTAGAATAGCACCTCAATAGGGTTTAAACTTCATGCACACTGATTTTCTACCCAATCTGTGCTTAAAAACAAGTTTTTGACTTAAAGAGTAGGGTTTTAAAATCTAAAAATGTGGGGTTTCTGTCGGGGAAGATGATACCGCTATAGCGGTTGGCTTGCCGCTACAGTGTTGCCGTTGTGGCGCCCAGTTGACCATTGTGGCGGTCATCAGGGAATTGTGCGAGACTGTTGTGGCAGTTTGTGGTCCGTCATTGCAGTACCGCTATGGCGGTCTTCTGACCGCTACAGCGGCACCTGCAGATTCTGTAGTTGTGCACTTTCGTGCTAGGATAGATTTTTACCAAGTTTTTCACGTTGTTTTTTACTAGAATGATATGAAACTGATAAGACATGAAAATTAACACACTTCAATTTCTTTTACAGGCACAATGGCTCAAAACCAAGAAGACGTACCTCAAAACCTAGAAGCGGTACCACAAAATGAGGAGATGCCCACTTATGACAAGCTCCCCACTCGTCAAAGTAAACGGTTACACTTGAACCAAAGGTCCATTCCTCTACTGTTGGAGTGGGAATTTGACATTACCATCTTGGAAAGGTGTACTCCTAATTTCTGGGACAGATTGTCAAGGACAGAGTGGATTCGTTTGGTCCGAGATCCAGGCAATTGCAACGAGTAATGGGTAAGGGAATTTTATGCCATGTTGCCTTCAGTTGATTGGGATTCTCCCAGTTCGGTGGTTATAGTGAGGGGTACCCCAGTGAAGGTGGCGTCAAGGGCTTTCAATCGGGTCTACCGGCTAGATGATCACCCGGGGGAGCCTTATGCGGAAAAGGCAGCTGAGAATGATTTTATGTGGTTGGCCTCCCAACTAGTACATGCAGATGATATAGAGAAGACCCTCTGGGCTCATGGTAGGGGGGAGATAAATAGTGATCATTTTACTGCTGAAGCTAAAAGATGGTTGCACCTTCTTTGTCACTGGGTCCATCCTTCTTCGAACACTCATAATGTGACCTATGCTCGTGCCCTCGTTGTTGCTTGCATCCTCGCGGACATACCTGTAAATGTGGGGGCGCAGATTATTGCGGAGTGGAAGGATTTTGCTGGAGAATGGTGGAGGGAGCTTGATGTTCCCGTCTCTGATTATTTTCTTAGGCCAGAGGGCTGAGGTTTCTGAGGAGGGTGATGATGACTGGGTCCAGTCTGATGCTCCTTTTCATCCACTGCGGGTGAAGGGTTATGGGACCGCGACCGTCAGTTGGAAGAGAAGGAAAGAGAACAATGCAAGTGAGGGGGGAAGCGGAGTCGGGGCTGACACTGGGGCTGGGGATGGTGCTGGGACTGAGGCTTCTCATATCCAAGGCCCTTTTGAGCTCATGGATTCGCACTTTGATAAGATAATGGCTATGTTCCGGACGATGTCCATTCCTTCTGGCGGGTCCAGTTCATCAGGAGCTGCCACTAGTTACCCCACACAAGAGAAGATGAAGGGGTACTTTGATACCCAGATGAAGATGGGTAAGTCACTCACCAACCTCCAGACTGCATAGACTATGCTTGCTAAAAACCACAGTGAGCTTCGCAATGACTTTAATAGGGAGAATATGAAAAATACGTCACGCGACAAGCTTCGCATCGGCTCTTGGAGGGGCATCAAGGGAATGTGGGGCCACATGTAACCCAATGTGCCGATGCCAGTGGAGGATGAGGATGACTCTGAGCAGTATTACTTTGAGATCGTGCCCCGGGATGACAGTGGCCAGGGTGGATTTGATGATGTTGGTGGTGGCAGCTCGGATGATGATGGTATGACCAGTATGCTAACGGCCTAGAGATCCCTTCCCCCTTTACATTATTCTTGGTTGCCCTTGTAGAACCTTCTAATTTCAGAAAATCTTTTTGTTTGGTTTGCCTTGTTGGCTTGTATGTTTGAAACACTTTTTGTTGGTTTTCTTTTGTTTGGATTTTGTGGTTTGGTCTTCTGTTTTAGGCCATTGCTTTTTGGTTTTTTGGATAATTTGGGTTATAGTAAGCTTTCTCGGATGATTTCTCGCCCTTGTTGGGCTTATTTTATGTGACTGCTGTTTGTAGACTTTTTGCTTTGCATTCTGTTTTTGGCTGAATTCAGAACAGGGGAAAGTAATGGAAATAGGGGGAATTCAGGTCTCTGATCTCAGGCACGCCACATCGGCGGTCGCTCAGACCGCTATAGCGGTCCCACTTCGGCGGAATAGGGGACCGCGATGACAGTCATAAGGGAACTAGGTAAACTGGTACAGCGGTGGAGACGCCGCCATAGCGGTGCCGTCACAGCGGCCGAAGGACCGCTGTGGCGGTACCACTGAACAGTAACACTTAACATTTTTCAACAACTTGCACTCACGGAACAAACCAAATAAGGTCCTCACACGAACCAAGTCAAAACAACGACATAACGTACTCTCCTACGTAGACACTAATTGGAACCGCCTAGGTTCCAATTGAATCCACTGAGATACCAATTTGACCGAAGTAGCACGATTTGAAAGAAAGAGAGGAAATTTCCTAAATAACCTATAGCCTCCCGTGGATGGGCACGGACGTCTACGTACCATTCCACGAGACTCTACTTGACATTGCTCTTGTACTTGTGAGACTGATAACCTAGGCTCCAATACCAACTTGTCGCGACTTAATTTAGGATCGCGCGGGTACCTACCTTTCCCTCCTCAGTAGGCGAAACCTCAATCAAATAACCAATCAAGCAAGTAAAGACAATTTAACCAATACTGTAAATATATATGATTAACAGCGAAAATAAATTAATTTAATAAACTCAAGATTTGAAATGTTTACAACAGTTAAATAATGACAAGACTCATTCCGACTTCCCACTGCCTGGTCTAGACTAGTACAAGAGCGACTAATGTAAATTTCAGATGGAATACAACTCCAAGACTAATCCTCCATCCCGGAATAAAGTGGGAGGAGATCTTCGAGACAGGTACCGTGCATCTCCCAACGTATCGCAATCAATCACCAGAAACACTTTACACCCCAAAAGGGATGTAGCAAGAGTAGTATCAGTACAATCACACGTACTGAGTAAGCATCATAGGCCGACAATGGTTAGAAAACACATATCAGTAAAAAGAATTCACAAATAAGAAGGATAAGCACCTAGATCAATACCATACAACTAGTTACCACTCCTTAGAACATTAAGACTCTTAAAATCATGCAACACTTCTCTAATAGCCATCAATCAATTCCACGACAGTTTCATGCTAGTCATGTATCCTTATGCCATTTGTTCTTAGCACAAGAGTCCACCCATCATTAAGACATTCCTTATTCTACATCCCCTTTGTGCGCCATCATACAACTTCTCCTACGAACGATCTAAGAGGTAAATTAATAAGTATAAGACAATCATAATCGTAACCGAGTACACGTCATCGCCTAAGTGGAACGTCCAAACCCAAGTGTGCAAAGTCTCAACATATCCAATCCGAACCCAACAACATAAGTAAATCATCAGATCATCACAATATAAGCCATAATGTAATGCAATGCAATGCAATACTGCATTCACATGTACTCCGTACGGAAGTATCGACATCGCGATAGGATAACCCAAGGTGACTCGTGAAGTCTAAGTGCCACTCGTCCGGGATCTTTGCCCAACAGATAGACGAAACCAGATCACTGCCCACCGGGGTTCTCACAAGCACCACACTGGGGGACCCGCGGAGTCCATGCACTCACTCAATCCACAATTGTGGGACTAACATCGGATATCGGACTCTCACATCACTCTCATTTAAAAATTGAGCCCAGCTCATCACAGCATTCCATCAAGTACCAACAATATATCAACAGTATATCATGAGAAGGTGTGCAATGCATATGGCAACATCAAGAATCATATCAATATCACAAGTGCCAATAATAGGTACGCCAACAATATATCAGTGTCACAAGTACCAACATGGGTACGCCAACAATGTCATGAACGACTACACAAGTCATATAGAACTCTATCCTCATGTCAATGTCAACCCGTAAGATACTACAATATCACAATAAGATGGAACAGTCGTTCCCAATGTCTGCTAACAACACGTGGCTTCAAGCCAACATAATAGCCACGAGACCTATTACCTCACTTTCTTACTATTTATCTCTATTTACAAACTTACCCAATACACAGTCTAGAATCCATTTCATGATTATTAGTACATTTACCCATTTCAATATCAAAGAAGATTTAGTATTATAAGTACAGAATCTAATTAAGCACACCTTACCGAACTTCTCACCAAGGAATATAGAAAAATAATTAACAACAACTACTTCCAAGTCACAACAGTCCACCGATTTTCAAGAAAATCTAACACAAGAATCCTAGAGAATCTATAGGCCACAAGCCCGAACACAAACGTCACACAACAGTACCATCCTAAGAATCAATTCCAAATCTCCAATATCTACACATGCATTCTCCGTTTCTTCTAATACATGAATATGTAAATCTAATCGAAGTCTACCAAAGGGAAGTCGTAACCTACCTCGAGGTTGAGCGGGTGCTATGAACATCCGTAGACCTTCAATTTGTTCATCACGTCATAACCCCAAAAAAAATTGAAATACTCATCAGATCCAAGTATAGGAATCACCATTAACACACTTCTAAGGGATTTTGGATTGATAAGGAACATTTAGGAATTTGGACCACCCTTAGATTTCTAGGCTTTCATTACCAAAAGAATTCGTTTCCTAACCATAAGGAGTTATTGCTAGACTAAGTTCCCACTTTTAACTCTTTTCTTGAGAAAACCCATTTCCAAGATCCATGGAAAATTCATTTACCATTAGCATTAACCAATCTAGGGTGAAGAACATGAGAGATTTAAATCAAAGAACTACATATGGATAATAAGCTACCCAATCATCCCTCCCACCTAGGTGAAGACTTAGGGTTTTTATTTGAGAAAATGGGCCAAATTCCTGAAATGAAGTCTTAAATAGTTAATTTCACTGTACGTAACCGCTCCAGCAATATGTTCACTGCTTCAACAGTGCCGCTAGGGTGGCTGAGTGGCCATTGGCCAAATACACTTACCACAATGGCGGTGATTCCACCGCTGCTGTAGCGCCTCTACAGCGCCGCCGCTGTACCGCCTTTACAGATGCTGTGGCGGCCTAACTGGGCCTTGTGGCTCATATTTCAAGCTCTATCGCGATGCGCACAATGGTTCGATTGATTAGCTATTTCCACAAATATAACTAAACAAAGACATTTTTAAGGAGTCAGAGTTACGGGTTTCCTCAAAATTCACATTAATGACAAAACGGGTCATTACATGAAGAGTCGGGAAAAATAAGGTACATCATCGGGATTACGGGTCAGTATAGGTTGTGGAGATGTTGTCTTACATATTTCAGATAAGGTGTGATCGTGAGTACGCTTAAGGAAGGGAGTTGACAGAAATGGACTAAGTGATATGATAGAGTTTCGTGAGTTTTCGTGATCAGCGACTAGTGAGAAGCAAATTTCAGGTAACTGACATGTTAAGGCTTCTGGAAGTGGCCTGAGTGGTACACAGGTTGATAATTTTGCAACACTTTACAGTGGATGAGTTAGTGTGGTTTAAAGGAGAGAAATTCTGGAAATCCCTATAATGTGAAGGTTAGTGTTGTATTTTTGAGATGAGACTGTATTCGTGGTAGTACGTTATGTTGCGGGTATTACTAATCGGATAGCTTGAGTGAGAATTTTTAGAATATAAAAGGACAAGAATTAGTCACCCCGGATGAGTGATAGGGCTATGATTGGTTTCGAAAAGTTTGGAGTCAGTTCGCGTGACTATTGGTGGTATTCAAGGGTTTTGCATTCGTTCAGGGTCAGAATTGTTCGAATTAAGCTTGATGGACTAAGTATATTTTCCAGAGGGACATATGGTTTCCTAGCAAATCACCTTCACGTATTCGATGGGTTACAGTTTTTATTTGAGGTATGAAAGGCTTACCGAGCTTTATCGGGGTTTGCGAATAGACTTGATGACATTTTAACAGGGTCAGTTATTCGAACAGTTATAATGGTTTACGTTGGGCTTGGTAATGATTAGAGGAGGTACTATGGTTTTGAGAGGTATTTAGAGTGATCAGATAGTTTCCTACGGACTTGGCTAGGCGAGGTAATCAGTGGGTGTGCTTCTAGTATGGTGAATTAAAGATTTAAGAAGACTTAGAACTAGCGAAGTCGGCTATGATAAGAACAGTTTGATAGAATTGCTTAAAGCTGCTCCGATAAAGCAAGTACTTTTCTAGCTAGAGTGAGTCATGGCTTCGAACTGGTGTTCTTGTGTGTCTAAGAAATTATGGTGTAAAGAATGGCTTTAGAAGGGTGAAAGAAAGGTTAGCGAAAATCAGAGTATTTTACCGGTTTAGAGTGGGCTAGGATTGTGTCTTTATCTAAAGGTTCGTGTTATTTTGAGAAATATTGTGGGACCTATTGGTTGCGTTCAAAGGTATGGTTATATCAAATTAGAGAATTCCAGTAGTAACAGTTCTTATATTCGGGGATCAGTTGTGAAAGAAATTCGAATACGGGAAAATTTGGAAATTGGATTTTTGAGCTAAATTAAGGAAGTTTGACTGATAAGGTGAACGGGTAGTGTTGTTGGTGTACTTCTTACCGTAGAAGCTTGCAGGTGTTTATAATGCAGGTTCCTTGATTACCATCAACTTTCAGACTCTCTTTCTTCATTCGAGGATGAACGATTGTTTAATTGGTATTTGATGTAACGACTTGTTTGGTCATTATTATAGTTTTGACCTATTTACCCTCATTGACCTTCCCCTGGCCCAGTTAGTACGATTTTGACCCACGGGGATGGGTGATACAGTTCCCGACGTAGTCAGGCAAGTTTTATAATGAGGTATGTCAAATAGAGCCTTAAAGTGAAAAGTGTTTGACCAATAGTTGACTTTTGGGTAAACGGATCTTTTTCAAACATTTGTCTATTTTGAGAGGCCCAGATGGTCGATTATGACTAGGTGGGGTATTTGGTTCAGTTCTCGAGGCATTCGAATGCATTCTAGGTCATTGGTTGGGAACTTGATTTTGGCCATTGGGTGTTGACTTGATCAAAAAGACGTCCGTTAGGAATTCCGAGGGCAGGGGTGAGTTCGTAGCAGGTTTTTGAGTGTGTCCGCTTGTTTGGTTTGTATCTGGAAGGTCTCGGATGAATGTCGGATTTTGGGAAGAACTGATGGAAAAATCAGAAACTCTTCTAGTGTCTGGTTATCGCTGCGGCAAGGACAAGTGCGCCACAGCGGACCCGTCACGGCATGGCCTGGTCCGATGGCATGGGACTTAGGATGTTTTGGGGCATCCGCTATAGAGGTAGTCTTCCCACTATAGCGAGGTCGCCATAGTAGACCACCACCGCGATAGCGAGTCCGCTGCAGTGGAAATTGGGCCGCTGTGGTGGATTACGCGGACCAGAATCATTTACTTAAGTCTAATTTTTTAGTCTTAAGTCCCATTCACAAAAAACCTAATTCTAAGAGCTTGGGGAGGCGAATATTAAAGAAACATTGTGGAATCATCTTTAGAGGGTAAGTTCCAACCCATTGTCTTGCTTATTTACCTTTCTTCCTTCAGACCATGGGGGTTTAACATCCTAGATTGGTGGGTGAAGACACCTAGGCTTCTAATCATAAACCCTTTTTATGAAATGATTAATTGTTGCTTCAATTACCATTTGTATCATCTAGAAGTGTTGATTAACACCTTCTAGAATTAAATTGCTCTATAGTTCAAGAATTTAATCATGAGATGTAGGGTTTCACCCAAATTTGGGGGTTTTGACTAATTGATGAAATTGAAGGGCCTAATGTGATTAGAAACCCATGAATTTAAGGATTATGATCGTTGGGACTATGGGTAAGGTAATTTCACCCTTAATTTTTCATTTTTCCCTCCTGACTCGTTAAGGGCATTTTAGGTATTTTGATTAACCCTTCCTAAATTAATTCCTCATTCAATTAGTTGGTTGTTGTGGTCACTAACTTACTTGTGAGGTTATTTACTAGACTACACTCGTTCTAAGGCGCCTCAGAAATAGAAGGCTCGTGTAGAGTAGTTCATGCCTCCTATTCTGCATTCGAGGTAGGTTATGGCTTACCTTAGTTAGACTTCGTTTAGTTAAACGTAGATATTATGTTGAATTGACTGGAGAAAGCATGATTAGGTCTTCGAACATGATGTCTGGTTGGATATTACCTAGGTTGGTATGATTTCTAACTATGTGGGCTTGTCACCGTTATTTACGCATTGTGATGGTGTATTTGTATTTTTACTGTAGAATTCTATTAGATTGGTCGATTGTGTCTTGTTGCCCTATTGTTGTGATTAGGCTTGTTGCCTTAATTGTTTTTATGTGATATGTGTTGCCATCATTTCTCTGTTGTTGTGTCATTTATCATTGGAGAAAGGGAGGATAATGAGACTAGGCCTAAATCGTGTTGTATAATTATGATGATATCATGCATTCGATATCAATATACATGTTTAATGACATAGGTTTAAGGTGTACTTGCTATATTTGTAAGTAAAGGGTGTCATAGACTCTTTATGTTAATTGAGATATTTTCTATGATTCACTCCATGGTTGAAATGATTTATCTAAGTCCTAATATGGCTTATGGCATTGTAACTTGTACTTTCATCGGTATCTGATTTTATTGATTTATCATGCTTACTTTTGAGTTGGTGTTTCATCTTAGGGTTCTAGACTTGAACCCATACTTTGAATACTCATCTTGCATACAATACATGTATACAAGGCACATCTGACATGCGGGAAGGATGTGGCCTATCTTATAATATGTATAAGGCACATTTGACAAGGAGTGAGGATGTGACCTATTGTGTGGACTCGTGATCCTTGGTTTGTGCCAGAGCGAGTGGTACATGGATGCCATGGGTCCCGCGCGGATCATGACTATTGTCCGAACAATGCCTTTAGCGTGTGTACAGGATTGAGGTATTTGTCCAGTGTATTGCATTGCATATTGTTACATTTTATTTTGCATCATCATATGTCTTTTCACGTATGATTTGGTATGGTTTGTTCGTATCATTATTGTGGCATAGATCAGATTATAAACTGGGTTAGATTGCGGATTAGTGACTCTGCCTAGGTTAAGAACTTGGATTTGTGATTATCGTTTGAGATTATTAAGACTCAACAGACTTGTGGTTTAGAAGCTTCATCTTAGGTTGTGATTCGGTTATGGGATATTTTGTGACCTTGGTTTGGGTATTATGTGCCTATCTGCTTATCCTATTGATTTTAAGCTTATATACGTGAACTAATCTTAGTCGGCCTATGATGCCTACTCAGTAGTTGTTTGTACTGATGCTACTCTTGCTGTACTCTTCTTATGAGTGCAGAATCTGTTACAAGTTCCAGTTCCCGTCGTCGAGAGTGATCCGAGTCTACTAGACAGAGATTCCAGGGTGAGCTTTAGGGCTAGAACCGCACTCGGAGACTCTTCTTTGTATTTAACTGTCTACTTTGTATTCTTGAGATAGTATTGATATTTGAGATTTGTACTTCCTATCACACTTGTATCTATGTAATAGTGGCTCTTGTACTAGTCCAGACCAGATTTTGGGGTTATTCTTTCTTCCGCACTTATCATTTACGTAACTTAAATGTATTAGCTAAATCATTATTTATTTCCACATAATTCTTATAAAATGTTTGAAATGAGTTGGGGAAATGGTTCGCCTACCAGGGGGACAGTGTAGGTGCCATGACGATTCACGGATTGGGTCGTGACAGGGAACATCATTGTTCTTCCCCACGCCACGTTCATCCATGATATACGAAAGTTTACCAAAACTAGGCTTCTAGACATTTTCATGATAACCCTAATTACATGTACCATGATATAACATGTTTGTATGATTAATTCGTTATTGTGTTCTTAATAATCCATATTGATTATTAAGAATCTGTCTGTAATCCATGCAAATCCATACTTTGCATTCCATGGGTTCTTAAATGCAAGATATGAACTTTTATATTTATTTTCATGAACTTCTACATGCTTCCATGTTTTCATACAAGTTATATTATATATCTATCTTCATGTTATAATACAATCACGAACCATGTCTACAATCATGTTTATATAATTCATGGGCTACTAAGCCAATTATATCCATGTTCATGTTTTGGGAGTTGCACAAATTACCGAGAAGGCTGAGTCAGCCTGAAACTACGTATGTCAGCGTAGGATAAGGATCGCTCCTCCCAGTTAGGACGATTTCTTCATGTTTACCTTTTAAGGGTTATTGGATCCATTCATGTCATGTTCATGTCTCGCACCCCGGCAAGGTATAAGATGGCTTAGCTAATCGGGCAGAGATAAGACGCCACGTGCTTACATGGTGGTTACATGTCGGTTATACTAATTCTCTCCCACATATGTCTTTAGAGACTTAAAACATTTTACTTATGTTATACCTATTCATGTCAGATGATATTCATGTTCATGTTCAGCTAACAGATACAGTTTCAGTTTTAGTTCTGTTATTTCATATGTCATGCTTATTTCATTAGTTATTTTACATACCAGTACAATTCGAATGTACTGACGTGCCCTTTTATTTGCCTGGGGGCCTGTATTTCACGATGCATATTTACAGGTGATACGCTCAAATTACACCTTTTATTATCCTAAAGTGGACGATGTCAAATATAGTAACCCAACAAGGCTGGGGTCGAATCCCATAGGGAATATGGTGTGAAAAGGTTACTAAAATCGTAGAATGCTTAATTTAGGTCTAATATCTTATTCCGATGATTTTGTATAAAGTTGGTTGTGTATGACTACTTGCTAACTAATTTCTTTGGATTGTGATGTATGGTAAAAGAAACCAAGGTAGTGTCCCCGCCAAATGAATGTTATGCTTAGGGTTCTAATATGATATACATCTAATGGATTATTAAACATAAAAGAGTTTATATGACGAACGATTAAATATGCCAAGTAAATTCCCCTTATTCCTAAGTGAATTTATTAAACAAGGTTTAAAGCCCTGAGTTCTTGTTATTAGTTCTTACAAAACCCTAATTATTTTCCCAAATAAATGAAGATTTATGGAGTAAGCTAATGTTTGCAACCATCAACTAACAATGAATAATTAGGAACTAACACACCCTAACAATCCATTATGCATCTATCACAACAAGAAACCCATGCGCAAAACACCCAACATTGGGTTCACAACCTTAGTAGGGAATTTAGCTACTCATAGAATTGATAAAAACGCAAGACATTGTAATTGTAATTGTTGTTTTAACTTACTAAGAGAATTGAAGATAAACAAATATAGAATAGTCTTGAAACCCTTGAAAAGTATAAGGACTCAAAGTGCTCAATACAAGTCTTAAACTCAAGATGTCTGAAAAATAAAACCTAATCAGGTATTTACACAAGTCAAAAACTCGGAGTTAATGAACTGATCCTGTTACAGGTCGGCTTGCAACTTGACGGACCATCATTGCACATTGACGGTACCATCGAATGTCGACAGTGCACTTCGACGATCTGATGACACAAATCAAGCTGCAAAACTTCAACCGTCAATGTACATCGACAGATCGTCGATCATGTTGACGGTTCGTCAACCTTCCCATCTTTTTACATCAATTTTGCACAGTCTCTGAACTTTCACTCAGTGCAATTCGACGACATGCTTGACGGACTGTCGAGCATATTGACGGTCCGTACAAGTTCATAGCAGTGTCTTGTCTTCAAAATTCTTTGTTTTCAACAGTTTTTACAATTCCACTTCTAAATACCTGCAACATACACAAAACACATCAAAGTGACAAGAAATCACTTAAAAACAAGTAAAAATTAGAGTTAAAAAGCATCGCATGTGGCATAATTTCATGGCACATCAACAGGACGACGGATCAGCTCGTTAGGACCTTGCACGTATCAGCTAGTGATGAGCCCCATCTCATTCGAGGTTTTATCTTTATTTACTTCATGTCAGTTATGCAGTTAAGGTATACTGGGGGCCTTTTCCCGGTAAACAATTTAGCAGTCAGACTCATGTCAGAGGTTTCATAGACTAGACTAGTTCAGTTATATCATGTCAGATGTTCAGAGTCGTGTAGCCAGTACTGGCTCAGTACTTATTATGTTTTTAAACTATTTTCGCATCATGTTAAAACAACATTTTCATAGTATTATGATGACTCTAGTTATTCAGACTATTCATGTTTTAACTTATATTCCGCATCAGTTCATGCCCCATATTGATTTAGCAAGCTATGTGGTTCACTCAGTCACATGCAACAAGCCACCGAGTGTCGTGTTATGCCCAGGCCATGATTCGGGGCGTGACAAAACTTGGTATCAGAGCCTAGGTTCAAGTGTCTTAGGGGGTCTATTAAACCATGTCCAGTGGGGTCACTTTTATGTGTGTGTGCGCCATACATATAAATAGTTGACCACTAAAACATCTCGGATTGTCTCACTTCTTTCATACTCTAGATCGTGTCGTTGGAACTATGCTTTCAGGAACTCTTCTAACTCGTGCATATTACGTATTTTAGACAATGCTTGCGAAAAGAAAGTAAACCACGAGGACATCGACCACTAGCCAAAAGGCTACTGCTGAGGACTCTCAAACTCAGGAAGTTCACACCAATGCTCAGGTGCTTGCATCGAATGCAGTGCCCCGACTGAACCCCCAACTACAGAAAGGCCTGCGGAGGTCCGTTACAGCTACTTCGCAGCCCAGTGCTACCAACATGGATGTTAGGGGAGCTATCCAGCTGCTCACCCAAATTGTTGCTAACCAAGCTCAACGTCAGGAAGTGGCTCCTAGCACAAGCGCTCGTGAAGAGATGAACAGTTCTAGGACCATGGAATTTTTGCATATGAAGCCTCTAGTGTTCACAAGTACTGCTAAGGGGGAATATCCTCAAAACTTCATTGATGAGATTTAGAAAGTTTTTCGTGTCATGCATGCTATCGAGACAGAGGCAGCAGAGTTGGGAGCTTATCAGTTATAGGATGTTGCTCATATTTTGTATGAGATGTGGGAACAGTATCACGGGGAAGATGCGTCTCAAGCAACTTGGGACAAGTTTGTAGATGCCTTCATTGACCACTTCCATCCAATTGAAGTTAGAGAGGTGAAAGCCTATGAATTTGAGAGACTCAGGCAGAATGACATGTCACGACCCAACCCGCCATGACTGGCACCCAACTAAATCCTAGTGGGCGAACCAACACAAAAGATCTCTATTCATTCAAATCTGATTTTATATTAAACAAGTCAAACGATTGTACTCATTCATGCATCAAATAAACTGAGTAAGTCATGCCATAAAATACTAAAACAAGTGCGGAAGTCTAACTATTACAAATTCCCCAAAATCTGAAAGTCATCGTACAGGACTCTAAGCCAAAAACATGTCTAAGAACTGAAATCTGCCTAATAAATATCCATAATGTCCAGAATAAGAAAATACATCATAAGTAGAAGATCTTCGGGCGGCCTGGCATGAGAAGAAGCTCACCATAAAATCTATCAGCAATTATCCTCCACGCTAGATATAAGGACGAGTAGCGGTCTCTATATCAAAATCTGCACTCAAAGAATGCAGCAAGGTAGTATCAGTACAAACACTATGTACCGGTAAGCATCATAGGCCGACTAAAATTAGTATCATGCATATCTTATGAAATCAATAAAATAAACAAGCCAATCAATCATTCACGAATATCAATACATCACAACAAGTGAACCACAAACAAACACAACAATCACCAAATTGCCAAGAATCACAAACACGTTAACTACAATGGATATAAATGTACCACTATACCCTCACTCGCTGTACACACATGCTATCTGATGTCATAGCTCAGTAGTCATGACTTGTGGGGGACCCATGGTGTCCATGTACCACTCGTTCCGGAACACTTCTCGAACCCGAGCACAACCTCCGCTCCGGAACGAACCTCGAACGTGGGATATAACAATAAACCTCTCATTTCAGAACTATCCTCGGACCACGAGCCCATAATCTAGGCCATATGTGTGCCTTTTCATACCTTTTACAGAACAGTGTTTCTTACCTTCTCAATATCCAGACTCACCTCATCATTTCATGTTACAATACCCTCGAGAAGACTATATTAACTTCTAATCACAATACATCCACTGCAGATTAAATCAACATGCACAATGGCATGAAGCCTACACAACATTCAATCACAAGCACATAGGAGCTTAACCACACAATATCATGTAATGAATGCTAGACACGTTTTCTCCTAAGGAAATCACAAACATGAATTCAACTAACCAAAGTCTAACTCAATTAAACCGTAACCTACCTCAAAGTAGAGCTGGAACAGTGCCTGTCACTCAGCCACAACCTTTCCTTTCCTCAAAGCCTCAATACATTTACGGTCTAAAAATAGAAGGCTCAATGAGTCACATTGCTCAATTTACAAATACCAAGGCAAGAAATACCCTTCCCTCTCCCCATTCTAAGGGTGGATAATTTTCTAGGTGATAAACAACCTATCAAAGCCCCTAATATCCATAAACCATCAATTTTTACCACATTCTGTCAAACATTCCCATTACAACAGTTTTATATGGCAAAGACACCATTTTTATAGAACCCTGGGTCTCAAATCACTTAGTTTATGTCTCTAATTGTTCAATTTGTGATCAAGAGTAACTAACCAATGCATTTAGATGGTAACTAAGCCATACTAACCATAACCCATCAAGTTTAGAAGTTTTATTAATATTCTAGGGTTTCTATTTTAATTTCACCATTAAAAGCCCATAGAGATGATTACAATAATGAAGGCAAAATAAATGATAAAATGAAAAGCAATGGAACTTACCTCGCAAGGTTGTCTTGCCCTAGCTTGAAAATTCTCTCTAAGTGTTTGTTGGGAAGTCTATTGGGGTGTTATGAATGAGAAAATAAAACTAAGGCATTAAAAACTTGGCTACTGTCTCCCGTCGACGGCTGCGGCGGTCACTACGTCGCTGCACCGGTCCCACTATGGCGGTCAAGTGACCGCTATAGCGGTCCCCAATTATCCCGCCTGACTGCTATGGCGGTCGATTCACCGCTATAGCGGTACCTCCATAGCGTTCCACCATCCGCCACAGCGGCCACCAAAGAAATGGATGGTCGCTTACAGCAGTCAAGGCACCGCTATAGCGGTACCGCCGCAGCGATAATCCCATCGCTGCAGTGATCCATTTTTGGGCAGTGAGGTCGACTTTCTGTCCAGTTTTTCCCCTATCACCCCACATTTCATCCAAGGCCTCAAAACACAACAAAAAATATGCACACATATAAAAAGACACCATACGAATCCACCCACAGCCTCGGAATTCCCAATGGAGTCCTAAATTTCCATAACGATCGAAAGGGTCGTTACATGACCTAAGTGTGAATGACTATTATTGTTACACCCTGTACTTCCAGAGAAGCCCTTATCCAATTTTAACAGAAGTATGTTGAACTATGGCTCAGTAAAACAACTTTGAAATATAAGGAGCAGAGCATTATTGAGTATATTCTGGGAGTAAAGGATGTACATAAGGAATAGCGGGAGGTCCTATAAGGAAATTAGTTGAATAAGTTGAGTTAGTATGACTTTGCAAGAAGATGGGCGTTACTTTAGATGACAAAGTATGAGCCAAATTGGGGAAAGAATATCTTCTAGCATGTTAGGAGTTTTGAAGTGAAACAAAAGCCTAAATTGTAGTTCGGGTAGTCTATTTTCCAACGCAACAAACCGCGCGTCGATCCGACATCGGAATCAAACGTTATAAGCATTTCAAGATGGACTGCCAGAGCAAGAATTAACCCTGCACGAACACGCCTGCATGTGGTGCAAACGCGCAGAGAAGCACAGATCAGCCCTATGCGAACGCGCAGAGCAATTTTAAGTCGGTGGGAACCGACTTCAACACTCAATATAAGGGTAAAAAACCTCATTTTTCACCCAAAATATTTCCCCAAAAACTCAGCAACATATAAGAGTGTGTGTGTATCATAAAATTGAGGAATTGGAGTGATTTCGAGTAACGAGACTATATACGAGGCTCGGGAAGCGTATAGGGTTTTGTAGTTCTTTTCCTAAACATCAAATCTTGATGGGATGAAGGAGTCTATCGAAGATAAATAAGATTTCAAGCTCTTCCAACCTTTATTGTGGTAAGGATATTCTTTACTATTGATATTATGAATCGTATTATGGAGATTTAGTTTATAAAGCTTCGTAAAGTCGATTGATTGGTTGAGAAATTGGGTAAACATCATGTGGGTTGTTTTACTAAGTATATTGGTATTGATGATGATGGTGTTGATATCAGTGTTTTGTTATTGTTATTTTGTTGGTATTGTGATTTCGGGCTAGAGATATAAATAGGAGAGATGCTGCCCGAATTTCGGCAGATTCTAAGAGGATTTAATTTGAAGGCTTAAGGCAAGCACATGACGATGAGCCTAACAATAGTATGAATGGTTTTATATGTATATTACGAGACTACGAATGATCTTATGTGGATTGCAAGATAAGAAGTAGGTTGGAAAGTCGAGAAGTAAGCTCCAGGTATGTTAAGGCTAATCTCTTTCTTTCTAAAGGCATGATTCTCTTCTCATGAGTCCATACATGACTTCCATAATATCCTTATTCCCAAAAAATCTAGAAGTTCATCATTCTCAAAGTTCTTATGATGCTAAAGATAGATGTTTTCTATGATGATAATGATGATGATGATGATTTCATTTCTGGAGATTCCAAAGCTTATGGTTTTGATGCTATTATGAGATTATTGAGCTTATTTCGTGATTTTCTTGATTTTATTCATTGTGGTTGATCTCACCTTGTGATAGTTGTTCCTTCAAGGTGAGATATAGCGATAGTGATTGTTCCATAATATAAATCGGATGTTACCGACCTTACGTCACTTTGATAAGGTAGTAGCTTTTATTGGGCTCTCATACATGCTATTTATATTATATATGTATGTATGGGATATGAGAAAAAGGGCGAGCCGTTATATACGCATAACCACCTAATCAGTTGGTATACTATGATATCGTCCTAGACGCGAGATATATGGGTATGGATTGGGTTGTACATTCCGCAGCAATATGTATAATGATGATATGATATATGGACCGGGCTGCACGTTCCGCAGCACTATTATGTTATATATGCAAGAAAGGGATGGAAGCAGGAAGAAAAATATAAAAAGAGATATTTTATAAGTATTTGTGAGTAGATCAAGGATTGAAAAGATATTGGAAGAACTATGACACCTAACTATGGTACAACCACCTTGTACAGAAGAACTACATAACAGTATAAGCTAGGCAAATGAAAGAGCGGGTCGTAGGAAATAGAGGCAATAGTAAATTTACTTATGACATCTTCAATCGCAAAAGGTAAATAGAGGAAATGAACATTTAAGGGCTTTGAATAGTTGTGCGCCTGATAAACTGAAACAACAAATTGGGTATGCCAGACTATAGGGAAGATTTATCAGGTAAGAATCAAGCGAAGGCCAAGAGTCCAAGAAGAATCTCAAAGGAAGTAATAAAGGGATGACGCGTCTTATTGGAACAAAGTTGGTGGCAATGAACCTCATGGAACAAGTAAAATAATGGTTCTACTAGATATCTATGATTGAAACTGCAGACAAAGTAAAGAATAAAACGATTTGAATTCACTGCGTGGTAAGGAGCCTGATTCACATTTTGGAAAATTTCCAAATTTATCCCTAATTTATCAGCTGGACTAAGGATTAGAAACTTCAAGGATAAATTGAAAGAAGAGTATCATTGAAGAAGAGATTCGAGATAATCTTGATGTAAGTACGAGAATTATCGATAGCCCAGACCGAGCATAAGAAGCCTTATTAAAAGGAAAAAGAAAAGAAAGAATCAAGTAAAGCGTGTGGGTGAAAGGAAATTTCGATGTTATATTAGTTGGAAGATAAAATACCGCAAGGATCGATTCAGTTGCTACAGGGAAGCAAGGGATACTATACTACTAGTTTCTGAGGTTATACTTAAGGGGGAAAGAATAAGTTAAACTCCTAGAAGATGAAGGCATGGGATATCTTTGAAGCGCAAGAAAGATACATAAAGTCAAAGGAGGAAGAACTTTAGACATACTAAAAGGGGAAAAAAAGGAAGATAGGACCAAAAGTGGATAAAGGCATGTGGTAAGTACTGGGTAAACGAGCATATAAGGGTGTAAACTACAAAGGCCGAAGAGACAACAAGGATGATAAAGTATGAAGAACAAGTAGACAGACTAGTGATAAGAAGGGATGACCGTGAGTACGAGTATAAATTTTAGCCACAAGAGTAGGAGAATAATATTCAAGAATTGAATGGGCAAGAAATTCAGCAAACTCAAGAATATACCCATTGGTAGTAAAACAACAGTAATCAAGAAATACCAAAGGAATTGTGAAACCATGAATATAGATTCTGCATGTACGTAAGGACGGTGAGCTAGTAATTGCGTGAGGAAGAAATGTATATGTTAAGAAGAAACCATGTTATTGCTCATATAAAGAAACCAAGGAATCCAAGAAATATTAATTGTCAGAAATTGAGGTGTGCTCCAGTGTAAAGAATTATCGAATACTACTACAGTAAGACTGGGAATGCCAAAGACTCATTGTAAGAAAACCCAAAAGGGTTAAGGAAAATATTAACTAGTTGAGCAGAATCAATCAGTGCCGGCATAACTGAATGGTATATAGGCAAGAGATAGAGAAACATTTCAACAAAAGAGCTCCAAATACAACTGTTAATCAACTGAGAAATAGAGGGTAGAGCTCAGAAGGGTAAAAAGGAAGGAAAACTAAATATCAAATTGATCACTATTCATATGAGTGATGGGGTTAATGGTTAAGTTCTCAGAAATCGCCAGCAGCATATAAGGAAATATTGAATGGACCATAAGTAAAAAGGTTTAAACCCCAAAATGAACAAAAGAGGATTGTCGCTTCAATAAATCGATATAGCGTCATAAGTCCGCAAATTATGGTTACGGTTTATTAACTTAAGGTGTATCGCCTCCAAGGACCCACGAGGAGGATCATAAGTTGTGTAGTTTGAACAGGTTTGGTTCCGAATACGTGAGTAAGAATGCAAGTAAGTAAAGCAAATACCAGCGGATGCAAGTGAGAACATTGACATCAACATCAAAGCGAGTTCTATGTCAACATTCGAGGAAGAAAGGATGTTACACCCTGTACTTCTGGAGAAGCACTTATCCAATTTTAGCATAAGTATGTTGAACTATGGCTAAGTAAAACAACTTTGAAATATAAGGAGCGGAGCATTATTGAGTATATTCTGGGAGTAAATGATGTACATAAGGAATATCGGGAGGTCCTATAAGGAAATGAGTTGAAGAAGTTGAGTTAGTATGACTTTGGAGGAAGATGGGCGTTACTTTGGACGACAAAGTATGAACCAAATTCGGGAAATAATATTTTCTAGCATATGAGGAGTTTTGAAGTGAAACAAAAGCAAAAAAAAAAATCCTAAATTGAAGTTCGGGAAGTCTAGTTTCCAACGCAACAAACCGCACGTCGATCCGATATCGGAATCAAACGTTATGAGCATTTAAAGATGGACTTCCAGAGAAGGAATTAACCCCGTACGAACAACGTGAAGAGAAGCACTGAGCAGCCTTACGTGAACGGGCCCCAAGGCTACGCTAACGCACAGAGCAATTTTTAAGTCGGTGGGAACCGACTTCAACACTCAATATAAGGGTAAAACCCCTCATTTTTCACCCAAAATATTTCCCCAAAAATTAGCAACATGTAGGAGTATGTGTGTGTATCATAAAATTGAGGAATTGGAGTGATTTTGAGTAACGGGACTATATACGAGGCTCGGGAAGCGTATAGGGTTTTGTAGTTCTTGTCCTAAACATCAAATCTTAACGGGACGAAGGATTATATCGAAGATAAATAATATTTCAAGCTCTTCCAACCTTGATTGAGGTAAGGATATTCTTTACTATTGATATTATGAATCGTATTGTGGAAATTTAGTTGATAAAGCTTCATAAAGTGGATTGATTGGTTGAGAAATTGGGTAAACATCGTGTGGGATGTTTTACTAAGTATATTGGTATTGATGATGCTGTTGTTGATATTAGTGTTGCTATTATATTTGTTTTGTTGGTATTGTGATTTCGGGCTAGGGATATAAACAGGAGAGATGCTGCCTGAATTTCGGCAGATTCTAAGAGGATTTAATTTGAAGGCATAACGCAAGCACATGATGATGAGCCTAACAATATTATGAATGGTTTTATATGTAGATTACGAGACTACAAATGATCTTATGTAGATTGCAATACAGGAAGTAGGTTGGAAAGTCGGGAAGTAGGTTAGAAGTAAGCTCCAGGTATGTTAAGGCTAATCTCTTTCTTTCTAAAGGCATGATTCTCTTCTCATGAGTCCATACATGTCTTCCATAATATCCTTATTCCCAAAATGCTAGAAGTTCATGATTCTCAAAGTTCTTATGATGCTAAAGATAGATGTTTTCTATGATGATGATTTCATTTCTGGAGATTCCAAAGCTTATGGTTTTGATGCTATTATGAGATTATTGAGATTATTTTATGATTTTCTTGATTTGTTTCATTGGTGTTAATCTCACCTTATGATAGTTGTTCCTTCAAGGTAAGATATAGCGATGGTGATAGTTCCATAATATAAATCGGAGGTTACCGACCTTACGTCACTCTGATAAGTTAGTATCTTTTATTTGGGCTCTCATGCATGCTATTTATATTATATATGTATATATGGAATATGGAAAAAAGGACGAGGCATTATATAGGCATAACCACCTGATCAGTTGGTATACTATGATATCGTCCTAGACGCGAGATACTAGGACGCCGGATATATGGGTATGGATCGGGTTGTTCGTTCCGCAACAATATATATAATGATGATATGATATATAGACTGGACTGCATGTTGCACAGCACTATTATGTTATATATGTATGAAAAATGTTTCTTTTAAAGGCTAAGCATGCATGATATTCGCCTTAAGAGGCATTCAGATGTACAGGTTATCTCTTTCATCCCATGTTCCTTATGTCTATATTATGTTATTACTCATGACTTACATACTCAGTATATTATTCGTACCAACATTCGTTTGCTTGTGGAATCTACGTTCATGCCCGCAGGTTCGGGTAGCCAAATAGGCGATCCGGCTCAGTAGGTCTTCCACTCAGCTGCAATCAATGTCTCCACTTGGTTTGGTGCTGCAGTCCCTTTTGGTCTGCTATTTTGACATACATGTATGGGTATGACGGGGCCTTGTTCTGTCCTTTCTATAGCTCGTGTTCCATAGAGGTCTGTAGACAATTGTGTGTAGTTGAGGTATTATGTAGCCTTGTCGGCTCTTATTTTTGTTGTACAACATATGTAGCGGCCTAGTCGGCTTGCACTGTTATCCTCTAAACGTTTGTATATATATATATATATATATATATATATATATATATATATATATATATATATATATGTTGGTTGTGAGTTCTTGATGCAGAGTCTATAGGTCAGTTATAAACTATATATGGGCCACCCTATTGTACAGTAAGATCCAGGTACAAGTTTAGGGGTGCTTGATCAGTAGAGGTCGGGCACTCGTCATGGCTCATTGGCTTGGGTCGTGAAAATTATCTCGAGTTTGTGTCTTAGGCTAAGCATGCTCCACACACGGTCCTAAACATAAGGGCCAGAAATAGGTGATTTGTGTTCGACCTTATACCCGATTTACGTGGTGATGTGAATATTGCTGCTAAGACTGGGACGATGATGTTACACCCCGGAAATTTTTCGTTAACGTACAGTGAGTAGACTAACTAAGGGCACGACGTATACGATGTTTCGATAAGTAAGAAACAACAATTGATGGTTCTAAATGAGATTTCAAAGACATGGGAGGTAGGAGACAAAAGTTGTTAAGGAAAACAAGGTACATGTTGGGTGTCGATTTGCGAGTATCGAATTAATGATAGCTTAATGATGTTTTAGAGAAAAGTTATAATTTCCCTTAGATGGTAACGAGGTGTGAAACAAGTATCAAGAAGGTTCCATAAGGATTTGAGACCAAACGAAGTGACGAGAACAAAATCAGAGAAAAGATTGAATATACGACCAATTATACGGTCCGTATAATGTTATACGGTCCATATAATGGTCCGTAGAATCATCACAGTGAAGGTCCCTCACTGATGGGATTATACGGTCACTTATACGGACCGTATAATGTGTCGTATAATGGTCACAGAATGAGTTGTTGATGGGTGATTTCACAGTCACTTATACTGACCGTATAATTGACACAGAAAGGGATGGTTGCTAAAGCGATTTCACGGTCACTTATACGGACCGTATAAGTTTATGCGGACAGTATAAGTGTCCGTATAATGATGTCGGGACAGATTTTTAGTATATAAAAGAATATCCCAAGTTCATTTAACTCATTTCATTTTCTCTCTCCACGACTCAAGATCTCTATAGTACTTTCCAAACTCCTCATATACAAGAATCCAAGTGAAATTAATGATAAATTTCATCAAGTCAAGAGAAACAAGTGCAACAAACTCACTAGGGTTCATCTAAGGCAAGAAATTTCATGGGAAGTGGAACTAGGGTGTTTCTCAAGTGAAGTATTTCCACTTAAAGTTCATTCCCACATCATCTAAGGTAAGTTTTATGGTATTTCTATGTTAATTAAGGTGTTGAAAAGTTGAAACACTTGGATTGTAGAAGGAGATAGAAAATGGGTCATGAATGTGGGAATAGTGCCATTTTTGAGTAGTAGTTTGGGGTGAATCATGAATATTGATATGTTGTGAGTGTAATTACGTTATGAATGATGTTAAGAGCACGATAGAAACATTAGATGAGAACGAATGTAAAGTTGTATTGTGATCATGATTATGGAGGACCTTGAGGGGAAATTGTGGGGATTGGATAATGATGAATTTGACAAAAGTTATTGATGATGATATTAGGAATGTTATTATTGACGTTTTGGAGTTGATATATGATATAGAGAAAGTAGAAACAAAGGAGATGCTGCTCAAATTTCTCTAGCTTAGTTCAAACGCGCTTATGTTATCGATTATCTAATATGAGTATGAACTTTCTTGAAGGTAGAAACGCGAGCAACGAAGAAGAACGATCAAACGATTGAATAGCTAAACGAAAGAGGTATGTAAGGCTAATCCTTTCCTTCTAAGACATGAATCTTCCTAATTTTCCACAATCTTCCTAAATAACGGAAATTATGAGTCCATGACTATAAAAAGCCACCTACGCACATGATAAAGAAAGGAGATACGATACGAGCATGATAATGATGATGATGATGAATATAAGTATTTAGAATCCTAGAGTAATATAAGATGTCCATGACGCTAATGATCCTAAGTATAATTTCATTGATGATTTTCCTTGTGTACACTCACCTTAAAATGCTAGTCCCTCCAAGGTGAGACACGACGATTATGATCACTCCATAACGTAGTCAGGGGTTCACGACCTTATGTCACCTCGACATAGCCATGGTTACCTCCAAGTTCTAATGTAGGATTAATGATGAATGTATGATGATGTTAAGTTCTGATAATATTATGATATGCCTATGAGATGTGTAATAATGATGAGTTTATGATTGATTATATGACGATACGATTCCACCGTGCCTAGTTGGCCGGGCATGTCACCGCGAAGGCTTGCTGCATACGATTACACCGTGCCTATATGGCACGGGCATGTCACCACTAAAGCGGGCTGCTATGTTTACACCGAGCCTAGTGGTTCGGGCATGATCACCACTAGTGGGCGGCATATGATGGTTACCCGGACGCGGGTTAACGCTGATGATTTATATGATACGATGATGTATGCGTTATGATGATACATGTACTATTATAAATATATATATATATATATATATATATATATATATATATATATATATATATATATATATATATATATATATATATATATATATATATATATATGAAATGTATCCACCCTTAAAAGTTACGCAGGTTGTATCTTCACCTTATGATATATGATACGATGATGTATGCGTTATGATGCTACATGTACTATTATATATATATATATATATGAAATGTATCCACCCTTAAAAGTTACGCAGGTTGTATCTTCACCTTATGACTTATGATTTCTCAATCATGTTCATTTCATTCATGCCTTACATACTTAGTACAATGTTCGTACTGACGTCCGTTTTCTTTGGACGCTGTGTCCATGCCCACAGGTAGACAGAGAGGTGATCCAGACTCGTAGAAGTTATCAGCAGATTTACAGGAGCACTCCATTACTCCGAAGGTGCTATTTGGTTTATTCTTTTGTGTGTGTATATATATATATATATATATGTATGTATTTTGGGCACGACGGGGTCTTGTCCCGTCAATATGTCTAGTACTCTAGTAGAGGCTCGTAGATACGCATATGTGGGTAGTATGGTCTCACGATGTCCCTATTGTATATATAATATTTTGCTAGCCGAAGGGCTTATGTATATTAAGGTATTTATGTTTCCAAATGAAAATTGGTGGTCCTATGATTATGAGAACATGAATAGTAAAGAAGTGTATAATGAGTAGGATGAGTAACAGAATAAGTGGTGCTCGGTGGTTAGCCCCGGGTACCCGTCATGGCCCCTAGTCGGGTCGTGACCAAAGTGGTATCAGAGCAGTTCATTCCTAGGAAGTGTCTACGAACCGTGTCTAGTAGAGTCTTGTTTATGGTGTGTTGCGCGCCACACTAATAAACAGGAGGCTACAGGCCATTTTGGAAAGATGACCATCTTTGATCTTAAGAGATCGTGCGATAGAGCTGTGTTATAAGATTATCTCCTCTTTAATAGTGTGCTATGATTTCAGAAATGCCACCAAAGGGAAAAGCTACAGCCGCCCAGAAGGGCAAGACTACGATGAAAAGGCAGGTAGAAAGAGAGCCGCCAATGAATGTAGCAGAGGGAGAGTCACATAATAAGGCCCCATCTAATACTTTCTCCACCCCGCCCAGTATAGAAGAACAAGGAGGAGCTTCAGCTCCAGTTCCTCTACCAGCTGTCTCGGGTTAACAATTGACCGAGGCTATTCATCTATTGATGTGGTTAGTTTCCGCCCAGGCACAGTGGCATAATGCGGCTCCAAATGATCAGGCAGTTAGTACCAGAGCCCGTTATTTCATGAGTTTGAATCCTCTGGATTTTTTCGGATCAAAGCCGAATGAAGACCCGCAAAGTTTTATTGACGAGATGTTGAGAACATTGAAGATTATTCATGCTTCCGAAACTGAATCTATGGATTTGGCATCTTATAGACTCCGAGATGTGGCGGTATTATGGTACAATAATTGGATATCATCAAGAAAGGAGGATGCGCCTCCTCCCGTTTGGCAAGAATTTGTAGATGCCTTCATCCGCAACTATTTGCCACCCGAGATCCACCAAGCTAGAGCGGGTAGGTTCTTAAATCTAAAACAAGGAAATATGAGTGCCCGGGAGTATAGCCTTCAATTTAATTCATTGGCTAGATATGCGCCGACTATGGTGGCCGACATGGGGGATAGAGTGCACAGATTCCTGAGCGGATTAGGGCCACATTTTTTCAAGGACTGCTTGACGGCTTCGTGGCAAGATGGGATGGATATTTCCAGCATTCAAGCCCATGCCCAGAATTTAGAAGGACAACAACATCCGCAAAGGGGTGATCGTGATACCGATAGATGGCAAAGCAAGAGGGCCAGATCTATGGGGGCAGGTAGTGATTACATAGAGGGATCGAGGCAGATATATCCCAGACATTCAGGCCAGTCGGCGACTACTGCGCCTCCACGATTTGCAGATAGGAGATTTGATCGCTCATTTCCTTCAGGACAGGGTCAGAATTCGAGAGTTTCGGGTTCTCAGTTTCGGGGTGATCATAGTCAGAGGAGACCACCAGTGCTGTGATGTAGTCAGTTCGGTAAATTACATTCGGAGCCATGTCGCCTGGGCACAGATGCTTGCTAAGTTTATGGACAGACTGGGCACTTGATGCGAGATTGTCCCTCGAGTTATGGTAGAGGTGGGGCTCAGCCCACAGGATCAGCGGCTGGTTCCTCTTCAGTGCGCCCGGTAGGGCAGACTTCCTAGATTTCAGTAGGTCGAGGTTGAGGTAGAGGAGGAGCATCTACTTCAGGTGCCACTCAGCCCTGTATGTATGCTTTAGCCGGACGACAGGATCTTGAGTCCTCCCCAGATGTGGTTATAGGTACATTATCCGTATTTTCCCATGATGTGTATGCATTGATAGATCCGGGTTCTACCCTATCTTATATTACTCCATATGTTGCTGGTCATATTGGGGTGAAACCTGAGCCAATTAAACCTTTTGAGGTATCTACTCCAGTTGGTGATCCCGTGATAGCTAGACAAGTTTATAATAATTGTATAATTGTGATATGCGACCGTAAGACTAAAGCTGATTTAGTTGAGCTGGAAATGT
Organism: Lycium barbarum; assembly: GCF_019175385.1. Lineage (NCBI taxonomy): Eukaryota > Viridiplantae > Streptophyta > Magnoliopsida > Solanales > Solanaceae > Lycium > Lycium barbarum. The sequence continues at coordinate 98,666,431 of NC_083345.1, read as the reverse complement.
TAGATTTTGATATGAGTATGGGTATGGATTGGTTGGCCTCATGTTATGCTAATGTTTACTGCCGAATGAAAGTAGTTCGATTTCAATTTCCGGGAGATCCCGTGCTTGAATGGAAGGGTAACACAGCATCTCCCAGGGTTAAGTTTATTTCCTACCTTAAGGCAAGAAAGATGATAGCTAAGGGCTATATTTGTCACTTAGTCCGAGTTCATGATACCAAAGAAAAGTCGCCAACTTTCCAATCCGTTCTGATAGTGAGTGAATTTCCGGATGTATTTCCAGATGAACTTCCAGGCCTTCCTTCGGAAAGAGAGATTGATTTCGCTATTGATGTATTGCCGGACACCAAGCCTATTTCTATTCCTTCTTATCGAATGGCTCTAGCAGAATTGAAAGAGCTAAAGGCACAGTTGAAAGATTTTCTTGAGAAGGGGTTTATTAGACCCAGTTCATCACCGTGGGGAGCACCAGTCCTATTTGTAAGAAAGAAAGATGGTTCCCTACGAATGTGCATCGATTATAGGCAGTTGAATAAGGTGACGATAAAGAACAAATATCCTCTCC